>NW_020864187.1:0-202944 GCF_003713205.1 Coffea eugenioides
AAATGAAAAGTGAAAACCTTTACTTTCATGTTCATTTGCACTTATTGTGGGGTGATTGGGTGGTAGGGCTATTATAAAAATCATAATTTCCAATTAAAAGGGCATTTTTAAGAAAATATGAGAGGTTTTTTCAATTCCATAAATTGAATTTAGGGTTTCGGTTAAAATATGAGAAATTTGAGAAAATGGTCAGTCACAAATGAAACTAGGGTTTTGATTAGACTTTATTTCTAGAATTTAGGGTTTCTAGTTTGTAAAACAAATAATAAAATAAAGAAACCGTAATATTCTCTTTGAGGCTAAACAACAATAGTATCCTAAAAGTTGGGGTATCACATAGCGGGCTAGAGCCCAACTAACAACTATCACTTGGCTCCTCGTGGGCTTGGATCAATGTGTAGGTAACTTGATTAACATCCTTCAAGCCTTCAAGGTCTCTATGAAAGCCTTGAGTCAAGGCCGCCATCCATCTTGCCATCCGTGCACACATCACGTTGGAAGCATTAATGAGGCACTTTCTTGGTCCTATATAAATAGTGGTTGGTCAGATACATCAAACAACTTTTGCACACTGAAGATACAAAAGATCTAGAGTGATTTTAGTGAGAAAATACTCTTCAAAGAAGATTTGTAGTCTTAGTGGTGTGAGGTTCATTGTAAGCTTTCCATTTGTGAGTGAATACTTCATGAGTGTAGCTCTGTGAGGGTTGTCCTGAGGGATAGTATGTGAGAACCCGTAATTTGTTATTTTCTAGGTTTTAGGATTTTCCATGGCTTGTTTTCTGCATTTTCGTGATTAGAAACATTTCTAGATAATTTTAAGGAGCAGATATAAGTTTTAGATGATTTTTCTAGTATCAAATAGATTTTTAGAAATTAAGAGCGTATACCGGACGTGAGACCCACTAGTGCGAAAAGTTCGGAAAAATTCAGTCAATTAGGTTACGTTTTGGATACTGGAATTAATTTATCGGGTGTTAAGAGATAAGTAGAGGATGCTAAATGGATTGGTGTGAGAGGGAACCAAGAGATAGAGATGCATTTAAAGGGTGACAAGTGTCACCATAGGAGTGGTTTGACCTTTTTGAATACTATTCACCCTTTTACCAATTTGGTTAAAATAACTTAAATTTGACCAAAAATCACTCCAAAATTCACTCCTTGAAGCCGGCTCTCTCTCTCAAGAAAGGAAGAAAGAGACTCTTCAAGTTTTGCTTCCATTTAGCTCAAATCCATCCAACCAACCATTGAAACTTGCAATTTCTCCATAAAACCTCTTCAATTAGTGTTAGTGAGTTGATTTGTGGAGTTAGTTGGAAAGCTAAGAGGACCTATTGCTCCCTCTCTCTTGTTTCTAAGGTAAGTTGAGAAGAACCATTCTCCTCCCTCTAATGATGCTTAATTTGTGATTAGTGGTAGTATAAGGTGCAATATTATGGGTTATTTCTTGATTTGTGGTTGAAGTGATGAAGTTTTATTATTTTTGGGGATTTTTCTGTTTTAATATGAACATGATTGTGTGGCTATCTATGATGATTGGAAACGGTATATAATGACTCTAGGAGGTGGAAAAAGTGGGTAATTACAACCAATTTCTGTTTTGGAAGAAATTTTGAAAAGTTAGGGTTTGGTTAGGGAACATTCTGCCCGAATTTATAGCTCCTATTTAGAGGCCGAATTGTCCTTGGCTTAAAACATCAAAGTTTTAGGGAATGAAATTTTAGAGGTACCTACAAAATTTCAGGTCAATCGGAGTAGCGTAGAATGAGAAAAGTCGAAATTTCCCTTGCTGTTCTGGTTTTATCCGAATGTAAGAATTGCGCCTGTAATTGGTTGTTTTGGCTGGAATTGCTTAAGAATTGGTTGTTGAGGTCTTCTGATGAAATGTATCCCTGTTTCTTAGCTTTCATCTGGTTTTGGAATTTCTGGATTTGGACTTGGATAGCCCGATTTATGATGTTTCCGCTAGAATGCGTTCTGTGAATCTGTTTTTGTGATTCTGGTGTAGTATCTTGCATTTTTTACCTGGTTGCACTCAAAACTTGGTTGAGTGACCTTCTGTAATGTTGTAGCCGTGTCTTTTAGCTTCGAAACGGTGGGTCTTACACCTTCATCCGGTAATCGTAGTGCCTTGGGTACCATTACCGCAAAACGAGGTCAAAAACTATTTTTTTCAGGGCAAAGCTAAATCCATTTTCGGATTTTCTGGTTTTCTCTAATGCTTGTATATGCTTATGGAACCCTATTGGGGTCGTATTTGGCATTGGTTTATGACTCGTTATCGAGTCTCACTGTACTTGTTTGCATGTTTTAGGGCTTGACGTTGGTGCACGACGTTCTTTTGACGGAAGTGCATGAAACCTCATTTGCAAGCTTGGTGAGTGTACTACTCACTTGTGTGTTACTATATGGCTTTGAATGTGAATTGCTTGAAGTGAATTGAATGTGAATTGATTGAAGTGAGAGCGTACTTTATCACTCTCACTTAATGTTTACCATGTTATTGGAATGTTATACGACATGTTAGATGAAATGAAAGTACATGGCTTGGTGTCGTTTGGACGAGTATCCAACGACTACAATTGTTATCTTTGAGCTCAACCCCATTGGTAGTTGATTGAATCGAGCCGACGAGGGCTTGGTCGTGCCAATTAATGATCCTTGGGGAAATGTTATATGGAATCTTGTAGTATGAGAGACTCTTGATTCCGGTATACTCGAGTAATACCAAATGTGCAAGTGTTTGGAGTTCGGGCCCGGTAGGGGTATGTTGGGTGGAAGGAATGGAAGTAAAGTGGGGTCTACGGTTGGTTACTTTTAAACATTGACGGAGAGTCAATGAACTTCGATCAAGAATGCAAATGCGGAAAAGGGCTCTTGAGAGCCGCCCGTATCCTTTTGTCACTACCATTAATGTGTGCCTTTGTTTACTTCTGATGATTTTGAATGAAAAGCTTGATGCTTATATGAACTTGGTTGTTTGAGTGGTACCATCTCACTGGGCAATTAGCTCACCTCGTTCCTTTTGTTTTCCTTACAGGAATCTGACTGCTTTTGGAATGACTTTTGATAATTGGTTGCCGAATGAACTAAATGAATATCTCTATTGTATAGTTTATGAATTGAAACCCTAAATGTGCCTTTGGGGCCGTTTTCACTTTTATTTTGGCAACCGTACATGTATTAATTTTTGAGTAACTTTCCTATTCCATTTTGGCTTGTAAACGCTGAATTAGATGTTGTATATTTATCTTTGATGTTTAGTTGGGTTCTGACGGGTCGGTTACTATTCATAGTCGACTCCGGATTTCATTTTTTTCATTTTGGGTTATTTTGCCATTTTGACTGGTTTACGCGCGTTATAAGTTTCGAAACGCAATAGATCGCTCTAACTGCACTGTTAGTCCTAGCGAGAGCTGGGCAGGCAGTCCGCTAACCCCTCTGGTTCGCCTTAGGGGAAGGTGGGGGTGTCACAGGTGGTATCAGAGCCTAGGTTTGAATTAGCCTGGGTGTAATATAAATGCTCGATTGGAGGGTTCATTGTTTATGGCCTTTAAGATTATTTATGGTTAATTGCTTTTGGTGTAGGATGGACGGATCTAGTGGACCGAGCGGTGACCCTGCAGGCGAGCGACCTCGTGGAGCGCTCCCAGTGATACCGTTCCAGATACTGCCAGGAGGTGCCGTCGTGCGCTGGAGCCCGTCTAACCGTCTCCGACGGTGTGAGTGTCGACATAAGTATGCCTATCCTAACGCTCTCGTCTTTGCAGTGGACGCGGAGAGTAAGGAGTTGGCCGGAGAGAATGCTAGACTGGAGGTCGAGGTGACCCAACTTAGGGCGGCCAATGAGAGACTGGCCGAGCGCATTGAGGGTTTGAAGGACGATGTACTTGAGGCGGAGGATAGGGTTGATGACCTTTGCGCTCAGCTGAAGGAAGTCCAAGAGCGCGAGAGTAAACGAGCTCGCAAGGTGAAGGTTCGAGCTGCATTGATCCTGAATCTTTGCGCGGACGTGGTTGAGGGCGTGAGTGACGAGGACTCTTGCGCGGGTCCTGAGGCTGGGGTTGGATCCACTCCGTTGGGTGGGTCTAATAGCTTGTCGTCGGTTTAGGACAGGACTTCTAGGGTTTGTTTTGGATAGTTTTGGTTTTGTATATAGGATGGATAGGGAGAAGGGCTTTAGCTAATCGTTTTGTACGTTTAGATTAGCTACGTGTATATTTCTTTTGTTGAGGCCATTCCCTTGGGGATTGTCCATGTTTGTACTCGACTTGACTGATTGTTAATATGTGTACTGTTTGCCTTGCTTGGAATGTATATATTTGTTTGGAAAGGTTTTGAGTTTACTTACATACATTGTTTTATATTGGTTTAGTACCATTGCCTAGATTAAGTAAAAGTTTATGGAAGGAACACGTAGTGGACGGGGACGTGGGCGCGGATATAGACAACCCACACCGGATAGGGGTACTGGAGAAACCTCTACTGGACCTAACCCTGACCCCAATGTGCAAATCGCTGTTGCTATGCAGCAAATGACTAACTTGCTGGCACAAGTGGTGCAGCAACAGGGCCAGAACCCAAACCTTAACCCCGGAAACCCTGGCAACCACATCGAGAGCGAAGACAGAGCTCTCGAACGTTTTCAAAAGTTTGCTCCACCCAAATTCATTGGGGGGCCAGATCCGGATGTTACCGAGAGATGGCTCGAGAAGATGGTCGATATTTTTGCGGCCTTGCACTACACCGATGAATGGCAGGTGACTTTTGCCGTATTCCAGTTAGAAGGGGCGGCCCGTTCCTGGTGGAACGTCATACGACAAAAATGGGAACGGGAACAAACGCCCAGGACTTGGTTGAATTTTATCAGGGAATTTAACGCGAAATTCTTCCCTCCTCTAGTTCAGGAGAGAAAGGAAGACGAGTTCATCCGACTCCGCCAAGGAACTCAATCGGTGGCGGAATACGAGAACCAGTTCACCCGTTTGTCCAAATTTACGCCTGAGTTGATCATGACCGAGCAACGGCGGATTAGGCATTTTATTCAGGGCCTAAACGTCGAAATCCAAAAGGACCTCGCAGTGGCTCAAATCAATGCTTTTAGCGAGGTCGTAGAAAAGGCCCAAAGGGTAGAGAGTGCTCGATTGCAAGTCCGGAACTTCCAGGCTAAAAAGCGGGGCTTTCCTGGAAGCAGTTCCGGACAAGGGGATAAAGGTACTCCCTCCAAGTTTGGACGCGGAGCTGGAGGTAGACGACAGTCAGGTTCCGGCAGAGGGGCTCAGTCTAGGGGTGGCCCAGCCGGCAGAGGCCAAGGTGGAAACTTCCAAAAAGGTTCAGGTTCGGCGTCCCGTGGACCTTGCGGGTACTACGGAAAGCAGAATCACTCTGAAGACAATTGCTGGAAGAAGGGAGGCAAATGTCTGCGTTGCGGAAGCGCAGACCACCAGCTTGCTACCTGCCCACTCTTAAAGCAAGACGGAAGGGGAACTCAAACCACGCCAAAGACTAATTCGGGGCAGAATAAGGGAAATGAGGCGAAACCTAAGGTGGCAGCGCGAGTATATTCATTAGAACCTCAACAGGTCCCAGATTCCTCTGAGGTCGTAGAAGGTACGATCCCTATTTTCCACCGTTTTGCCAAAGTTTTAATTGATCCTGGTGCCACTCATTCCTTTGTTAACCCTGATTTTATGTGTGGCATCGATATAAAACCTGCTAGTTTACCATACGACCTAGAAGTTAGTACACCTACGGGGAATCAACGTTTGGTTACTAGTATGGTTTATAGGGATTGTGAAGTGTGGGTAGGAGAGAAAAGATTGTTAGGGGATTTGATAAGTCTGGTCATTAAGGGGTATGATGTGATTTTGGGTATGGATTGGCTAGCCAAGTATAATGCCCAACTGGACTGTAAAACAAAAGTGGTAGAGTTCCGCATCCCTGGTGAGGCAACCATAAGATTGGATATAAGGGGTAGGTTAGCCTCATCCGCTTTGATTCTGGGCATTCGGGCTAGGAAATTGCTAAGTCGATGGGCGCAAGGATTTTTGGCCTTTTTTATTAACACCCCCACAGATAAGTTGAAAGTGGAGGATGTGCCCATAGTGAAGGAATTTCCGGACGTGTTTCCTGATGAGTTGGTAGCTTTGCCTCCGGAAAGAGAAATTGAGTTCAAAATAGACCTGTTACCGGGATCCTCACCTATCTCAAAAACACCATATCGAATGGCTCCTGCGGAGCTCAAGGAGCTAAAGTTACAATTACAGGACCTTCTGGAGCGGGGATTCATTCAAGAGAGTGGGTCTCCTTGGGGAGCTCATGTACTTTTTGTGAAGAAAAATGATGGTGGGTTGAGGATGTGTATTGATTATCGGGGCCTGAATAATATTACAATTAAAAATAAGTATCCACTGCCCCACATCGATGAGTTGTTTGACCAGTTGCAAGGAGCGGTGGTTTTCTCGAAACTAGACCTCCGCCAAGGGTATTACCAGTTATTAATCAGAAAGGAGGATATTCCGAAGACCGCCTTCAACTCGAGATATGGGCATTACGACTTCGCAGTTATGCCCTTCGGACTGACAAATGCTCCTGCCGCCTTCATGGACCAAATGCATAGGGTTTTTAAATCCTACCTGGATCGCTTTGTAGTGGTCTTCATCGATGACATCCTGGTTTATTCCAAGACCCGTGAAGAGCATGAGCAGCACTTGAGGATTGTCTTACAAATCCTAAGAGACCATCAACTGTACGCCAAATTCAGCAAGTGCGAATTTTGGCTGGAGAAAATTACTTTTCTGGGGTACGTAATTTCTCAAGAAGGTATTTCAGTTGACCCGGCGAAAGTAAAAGCTGTGACTAATTGGAAGAGGCCAGAAAATCCCACAGAGGTCCGCAGCTTTCTAGGACTGGCTGGATATTACCGGCGTTTCATCAAGGACTTTTCCAAACTAGCCGGTCCTCTAACTGACCTGACGAAGAAACATGGTCGGTTCTTATGGAACGCCCGAAGTGAGACAAGTTTTCATGAGTTAAAAAAGAGATTGACCATGGCTCCAGTTCTCGTCTTGCCAAATGGAGGTGACGGATTTGCCTTGTATACGGACGCGTCACGAGAAGGCTTGGGTTGTGTACTAATGCAGAACCGTAATGTGATTTCTTTTCCCTCTAGGAAGTTGAAACCTCACGAGCAAAATTACCCGACGCATGATCTGGAGCTAGCTGCCGTTGTTTTCGCTCTTAAAAAGTGGAGACACTACCTATATGGGGTAACTTTCGAAGTTTACTCCGATCACAAAAGTCTGAGGTATCTTTTCTCACAGAAGGAATTGAACATGAGGCAACGGC
The DNA here is from genome assembly GCF_003713205.1 of Coffea eugenioides. Taxonomy (NCBI): domain Eukaryota; kingdom Viridiplantae; phylum Streptophyta; class Magnoliopsida; order Gentianales; family Rubiaceae; genus Coffea; species Coffea eugenioides. The sequence goes on from NW_020864187.1 coordinate 7,348, forward strand.
GGTGGATGGAATTTCTGGAGGATTACGATTGTACCATCAACTACCATCCAGGAAAGGCGAATGTAGTGGCCGATGCTTTGAGTCGCAAGGCACAAGTAGCAAGTTTAATGATTGAAGAGTGGAATTTGCTTGAGTCGGTTTGCGAGTGGAAACCCTGCCTTGGGAGCCATAAGGTGATTTTTGGCAATCTTAAAGTGACTTCCACCTTCTTGGAAAGGATTAAAGAAGCTCAAAAGGAAGATTCACTAGTGCAGAAGTGGGGAGAGAAAGTGGGAAAAGGAGAAACCACTGATTTCAATTTTGGTCTGAGGGTATTTTAAAATACCGAAACCGAATCGTGGTGCCGAAGGATGAATCATTGAAAACGGAGATTCTAGAGGAAGCTTATCGATCCAAGTATACAATCCATCCGAGTAGTAGTAAGATGTATCAAGACCTGAAAGGAACCTATTGGTGGGACAATATGAAGAAGGAAATCGCTCGGTACGTGCAAAAATGTCTCATTTGCCAACAAGTTAAAGCAGAGCATCAAAAACCATCGGGCTTGTTACAACCCCTTGAGATACCTGAATGGAAGTGGGAAAACATCACCATGGATTTCGTCTCAGGTTTGGGTGATCGTCGATCGATTAACCAAGTCGGCCCATTTCTTGCCGGTGAACATGAAGTATTCCATGGACAAGTTGGCTCAACTGTACATGGACGAGATCGTAAGGTTACACGGCGTTCCAGTCAGTATCGTCTCCGATCGAGATCCACGGTTCGTATCTCGGTTTTGGCAGAAGTTCCAAGAAACCCTGGGGACGAAACTCAACTTGAGCACGACCTATCACCCTCAGACGGATGGACAATCGGAACGAACCATTCAAACTCTCGAGGACATGCTACGAACTTGCATTCTGGATTTTGAGGGCAACTGGGGTCAACACATGACCTTAGTAGAGTTTGCGTACAACAATAGCTACCATTCGTCGATTCAAATGGCTCCATATGAAGCACTATATGGACGAAAATGCCGATCACCAATTTACTGGGATGAAGTTGGCGAGAGGAATGCATTAGATCCAACCACTATTCCATGGATGGAGGAAGCTCGAGAAAAGGTCAAGGTGATACGGCAACGACTCCAAACAGCTCAAAGCCGACAAAAGAGCTACGCAGACAATCGAAGAAAAGACTTGGAGTTCGAGGTTGGAGACCATGTATTTCTTAAAGTAACACCTTTACGAAGTGTCACCGCGGTTCGTTGGACCCTACAAGATTCTCCAAAGAATAGGAGCGGTAGCGTATCGATTAGAGCTGCCGTCCAGTCTCTCTCGAATTCACGACGTTTTCCACGTCTCGATGCTAAAGAAGTACTATCCTGACCCCTCCCATATCTTACAACCCGAGGAGATCGACGTGGACGAATCGCTTGCTTACGAAGAAAAACCTGTCCAAGTACTTGACCGGAAAGTCAAGGAGCTCAGAAACAAGCAGATTCCGTTAGTGAAGATACTGTGGAGAAACCATGGGGTAGAGGAAGCTACCTGGGAAGTGGAAGAGGAGATGCGAACGAAGTACCCTAACCTTTTCGTGAGTTAAGGTGAGAAATTTCGAGGATGAAATTCTTTTAAGGGGGAGAGAGTGTGAGAACCCGTAATTTGTTATTTTCTAGGTTTTAGGATTTTCCATGGCTTGTTTTCTGCATTTTCGTGATTAGAAACATTTCTAGATAATTTTAAGGAGCAGATATAAGTTTTAGATGATTTTTCTAGTATCAAATAGATTTTTAGAAATTAAGAGCGTATACCGGACGTGAGACCCACTAGTGCGAAAAGTTCGGAAAAATTCAGTCAATTAGGTTACGTTTTGGATACTGGAATTAATTTATCGGGTGTTAAGAGATAAGTAGAGGATGCTAAATGGATTGGTGTGAGAGGGAACCAAGAGATAGAGATGCATTTAAAGGGTGACAAGTGTCACCATAGGAGTGGTTTGACCTTTTTGAATACTATTCACCCTTTTACCAATTTGGTTAAAATAACTTAAATTTGACCAAAAATCACTCCAAAATTCACTCCTTAAAGCCGGCTCTCTCTCTCAAGAAAGGAAGAAAGAGACTCTTCAAGTTTTGCTTCCATTTAGCTCAAATCCATCCAACCAACCATTGAAACTTGCAATTTCTCCATAAAACCTCTTCAATTAGTGTTAGTGAGTTGATTTGTGGAGTTAGTTGGAAAGCTAAGAGGACCTATTGCTCCCTCTCTCTTGTTTCTAAGGTAAGTTGAGAAGAACCATTCTCCTCCCTCTAATGATGCTTAATTTGTGATTAGTGGTAGTATAAGGTGCAATATTATGGGTTATTTCTTGATTTGTGGTTGAAGTGATGAAGTTTTATTATTTTTGGGGATTTTTCTGTTTTAATATGAATATGATTGTGTGGCTATCTATGATGATTGGAAACGGTATATAATGACTCTAGGAGGTGGAAAAAGTGGGTAATTACAACCAATTTCTGTTTTGGAAGAAATTTTGAAAAGTTAGGGTTTGGTTAGGGAACATTCTGCCCGAATTTATAGCTCCTATTTAGAGGCCGAATTGTCCTTGGCTTAAAACATCAAAGTTTTAGGAAATGACATTTTAGAGGTACCTACAAAATTTCAGGTCAATCGGAGTAGCGTAGAATGAGAAAAGTCGAAATTTCCCTTGCTGTTCTGGTTTTATCCGAATGTAAGAATTGCGCCTGTAATTGGTTTTTTTGGCTGGAATTGCTTAAGAATTGGTTGTTGAGGTCTTCTGATGAAATGTATCCCTGTTTCTTAGCTTTGAGCTGGTTTTGGAATTTCTGGATTTGGACTTGGATAGCCTGATTTATGATGTTTCCGCTAGAATGCATTCTGTGAATCTGTTTTTGTTATTCTAGTGTAGTATCTTGCATTTTTTACCTGGTTTCACTCAAAACTGGGTTGAGTGACCTTCTGTAATGTTGTAGCCGTGTCTTTTAGCTTCGAAACGGTGGGTCTTGTACCTTCATCCGGTAATCGTAGTGCCTTGGGTACCATTACCGTAAAAAGAGGTCAAAAACTATTTTTTTCAGGGCAAAGCTAAATCCATTTCCGGATTTTCTGGTTTTCTCTAATGCTTGTATATGCTTATGGAACCCTATTGGGGTCGTATTTGGCATTGGTTTATGACTCGTTATCGAGTCTCATTGTACTTGTTTGCATGTTTTAGGGCTTGACGTTGGTGCACGACGTTCTTTTGACGGAAGTGCATGAAACCTCATTTGCAAGCTTGGTGAGTGTACTACTCACTTGTGTGTTACTATATGGCTTTGAATGTGAATTGCTTGAAGTGAATTGAATGTGAATTGATTGAAGTGAGAGCGTACTTTATCACTCTCACTTAATGTTTACCATGTTATTGGAATGTTATACGACATGTTACATGAAATGAAAGTACATGGCTTGGTGTCGTTTGGACGAGTATCCAACGACTACAATTGTTATCTTTGAGCTCAACCCCATTGGTAGTTGATTGAATCGAGCCGGCGAGGGCTTGGTCGTGCCAATTAATGATCCTTGGGGAAATGTTATATGGAATCTTGTAGTATGAGAGACTCTTGATTCCGGTATACTCGAGTAATACCAAATGTGCAAGTGTTTGGAGTTCGGGCCCGGTAGGGGTATGTTGGGTGGAAGGAATGGAAGTAAAGTGGGGTCTACGGTTGGTTACTTTTAAACATTGACGGAGAGTCAATGAACTTCGATCAAGAATGCAAATGCGGAAAAGGGCTCTTGAGAGCCGCCCGTATCCTTTTGTCACTACCATTAATGTGTGCCTTTGTTTACTTCTGATGATTTTGAATGAAAAGCTTGATGCTTATATGAACTTGGTTGTTTGAGTGGTACCATCTCACTGGGCAATTAGCTCACCTCGTTCCTTTTGTTTTCCTTACAGGAATCTGACTGCTTTTGGAATGACTTTTGATAATTGGTTGCCGAATGAACTAAATGAATATCTCTATTGTATAGTTTATGAATTGAAACCCTAAATGTGCCTTTGGGGCCGTTTTCACTTTTATTTTGGCAACCGTACATGTATTAATTTTTGAGTAACTTTCCTATTCCATTTTGGCTTGTAAACGCTGAATTAGATGTTGTATATTTATCTTTGATGTTTAGTTGGGTTCTGACGGGTCGGTTACTATTCATAGTCGACTCCGGATTTCATTTTTTTCATTTTGGGTTATTTTGCCATTTTGACTGGTTTACGCGCGTTATAAGTTTCGAAACGCAATAGATCGCTCTAACTGCACTGTTAGTCCTAGCGAGAGCTGGGCAGGCAGTCCGCTAACCCCTCTGGTTCGCCTTAGGGGAAGGTGGGGGTGTCACAGGTGGTATCAGAGCCTAGGTTTGAATTAGCCTGGGTGTAATATAAATGCTCGATTGGAGGGTTCATTGTTTATGGCCTTTAAGATTATTTATGGTTAATTGCTTTTGGTGTAGGATGGACGGATCTAGTGGACCGAGCGGTGACCCTGCAGGCGAGCGACCTCGTGGAGCGCTCCCAGTGATACCGTTCCAGATACTGCCAGGAGGTGCCGTCGTGCGCTGGAGCCCGTCTAACCGTCTCCGACGGTGTGAGTGTCGACATAAGTATGCCTATCCTAACGCTCTCGTCTTTGCAGTGGACGCGGAGAGTAAGGAGTTGGCCGGAGAGAATGCTAGACTGGAGGTCGAGGTGACCCAACTTAGGGCGGCCAATGAGAGACTGGCCGAGCGCATTGAGGGTTTGAAGGACGATGTACTTGAGGCGGAGGATAGGGTTGATGACCTTTGCGCTCAGCTGAAGGAAGTCCAAGAGCGCGAGAGTAAACGAGCTCGCAAGGTGAAGGTTCGAGCTGCATTGATCCTGAATCTTTGCGCGGACGTGGTTGAGGGCGTGAGTGACGAGGACTCTTGCGCGGGTCCTGAGGCTGGGGTTGGATCCACTCCGTTGGGTGGGTCTAATAGCTTGTCGTCGGTTTAGGACAGGACTTCTAGGGTTTGTTTTGGATAGTTTTGGTTTTGTATATAGGATGGATAGGGAGAAGGGCTTTAGCTAATCGTTTTGTACGTTTAGATTAGCTACGTGTATATTTCTTTTGTTGAGGCCATTCCCTTGGGGATTGTCCATGTTTGTACTCGACTTGACTGATTGTTAATATGTGTACTGTTTGCCTTGCTTGGAATGTATATATTTGTTTGGAAAGGTTTTGAGTTTACTTACATACATTGTTTTATATTGGTTTAGTACCATTGCCTAGATTAAGTAAAAGTTTATGGAAGGAACACGTAGTGGACGGGGACGTGGGCGCGGATATAGACAACCCACACCGGATAGGGGTACTGGAGAAACCTCTACTGGACCTAACCCTGACCCCAATGTGCAAATCGCTGTTGCTATGCAGCAAATGACTAACTTGCTGGCACAAGTGGTGCAGCAACAGGGCCAGAACCCAAACCTTAACCCCGGAAACCCTGGCAACCACATCGAGAGCGAAGACAGAGCTCTCGAACGTTTTCAAAAGTTTGCTCCACCCAAATTCATTGGGGGGCCAGATCCGGATGTTACCGAGAGATGGCTCGAGAAGATGGTCGATATTTTTGCGGCCTTGCACTACACCGATGAATGGCAGGTGACTTTTGCCGTATTCCAGTTAGAAGGGGCGGCCCGTTCCTGGTGGAACGTCATACGACAAAAATGGGAACGGGAACAAACGCCCAGGACTTGGTTGAATTTTATCAGGGAATTTAACGCGAAATTCTTCCCTCCTCTAGTTCAGGAGAGAAAGGAAGACGAGTTCATCCGACTCCGCCAAGGAACTCAATCGGTGGCGGAATACGAGAACCAGTTCACCCGTTTGTCCAAATTTACGCCTGAGTTGATCATGACCGAGCAACGGCGGATTAGGCATTTTATTCAGGGCCTAAACGTCGAAATCCAAAAGGACCTCGCAGTGGCTCAAATCAATGCTTTTAGCGAGGTCGTAGAAAAGGCCCAAAGGGTAGAGAGTGCTCGATTGCAAGTCCGGAACTTCCAGGCTAAAAAGCGGGGCTTTCCTGGAAGCAGTTCCGGACAAGGGGATAAAGGTACTCCCTCCAAGTTTGGACGCGGAGCTGGAGGTAGACGACAGTCAGGTTCCGGCAGAGGGGCTCAGTCTAGGGGTGGCCCAGCCGGCAGAGGCCAAGGTGGAAACTTCCAAAAAGGTTCAGGTTCGGCGTCCCGTGGACCTTGCGGGTACTACGGAAAGCAGAATCACTCTGAAGACAATTGCTGGAAGAAGGGAGGCAAATGTCTGCGTTGCGGAAGCGCAGACCACCAGCTTGCTACCTGCCCACTCTTAAAGCAAGACGGAAGGGGAACTCAAACCACGCCAAAGACTAATTCGGGGCAGAATAAGGGAAATGAGGCGAAACCTAAGGTGGCAGCGCGAGTATATTCATTAGAACCTCAACAGGTCCCAGATTCCTCTGAGGTCGTAGAAGGTACGATCCCTATTTTCCACCGTTTTGCCAAAGTTTTAATTGATCCTGGTGCCACTCATTCCTTTGTTAACCCTGATTTTATGTGTGGCATCGATATAAAACCTGCTAGTTTACCATACGACCTAGAAGTTAGTACACCTACGGGGAATCAACGTTTGGTTACTAGTATGGTTTATAGGGATTGTGAAGTGTGGGTAGGAGAGAAAAGATTGTTAGGGGATTTGATAAGTCTGGTCATTAAGGGGTATGATGTGATTTTGGGTATGGATTGGCTAGCCAAGTATAATGCCCAACTGGACTGTAAAACAAAAGTGGTAGAGTTCCGCATCCCTGGTGAGGCAACCATAAGATTGGATATAAGGGGTAGGTTAGCCTCATCCGCTTTGATTCTGGGCATTCGGGCTAGGAAATTGCTAAGTCGATGGGCGCAAGGATTTTTGGCCTTTTTTATTAACACCCCCACAGATAAGTTGAAAGTGGAGGATGTGCCCATAGTGAAGGAATTTCCGGACGTGTTTCCTGATGAGTTGGTAGCTTTGCCTCCGGAAAGAGAAATTGAGTTCAAAATAGACCTGTTACCGGGATCCTCACCTATCTCAAAAACACCATATCGAATGGCTCCTGCGGAGCTCAAGGAGCTAAAGTTACAATTACAGGACCTTCTGGAGCGGGGATTCATTCAAGAGAGTGGGTCTCCTTGGGGAGCTCATGTACTTTTTGTGAAGAAAAATGATGGTGGGTTGAGGATGTGTATTGATTATCGGGGCCTGAATAATATTACAATTAAAAATAAGTATCCACTGCCCCACATCGATGAGTTGTTTGACCAGTTGCAAGGAGCGGTGGTTTTCTCGAAACTAGACCTCCGCCAAGGGTATTACCAGTTATTAATCAGAAAGGAGGATATTCCGAAGACCGCCTTCAACTCGAGATATGGGCATTACGACTTCGCAGTTATGCCCTTCGGACTGACAAATGCTCCTGCCGCCTTCATGGACCAAATGCATAGGGTTTTTAAATCCTACCTGGATCGCTTTGTAGTGGTCTTCATCGATGACATCCTGGTTTATTCCAAGACCCGTGAAGAGCATGAGCAGCACTTGAGGATTGTCTTACAAATCCTAAGAGACCATCAACTGTACGCCAAATTCAGCAAGTGCGAATTTTGGCTGGAGAAAATTACTTTTCTGGGGTACGTAATTTCTCAAGAAGGTATTTCAGTTGACCCGGCGAAAGTAAAAGCTGTGACTAATTGGAAGAGGCCAGAAAATCCCACAGAGGTCCGCAGCTTTCTAGGACTGGCTGGATATTACCGGCGTTTCATCAAGGACTTTTCCAAACTAGCCGGTCCTCTAACTGACCTGACGAAGAAACATGGTCGGTTCTTATGGAACGCCCGAAGTGAGACAAGTTTTCATGAGTTAAAAAGAGATTGACCATGGCTCCAGTTCTCGTCTTGCCAAATGGAGGTGACGGATTTGCCGTGTATACGGACGCGTCACGAGAAGGCTTGGGTTGTGTACTAATGCAGAACCGTAATGTGATTTCTTTTCCTCTAGGAAGTTGAAACCTCACGAGCAAAATTACCCGACGCATGATCTGGAGCTAGCTGCCGTTGTTTTCGCTCTTAAAAAGTGGAGACACTACCTATATGGGGTAACTTTCGAAGTTTACTCCGATCACAAAAGTCTGAGGTATCTTTTCTCACAGAAGGAATTGAACATGAGGCAACGGCGGTGGATGGAATTTCTGGAGGATTACGATTGTACCATCAACTACCATCCAGGAAAGGCGAATGTAGTGGCCGATGCTTTGAGTCGCAAGGCGCAAGTAGCAAGTTTAATGATTGAAGAGTGGAATTTGCTTGAGTCGGTTTGCGAGTGGAAACCCTGCCTTGGGAGCCATAAGGTGATTTTTGGCAATCTTAAAGTGACTTCCACCTTCTTGGAAAGGATTAAAGAAGCTCAAAAGGAAGATTCACTAGTGCAGAAGTGGGGAGAGAAAGTGGGAAAAGGAGAAACCACTGATTTCAATTTTGGTCCTGAGGGTATTTTAAAATACCGAAACCGAATCGTGGTGCCGAAGGATGAATCATTGAAAACGGAGATTCTAGAGGAAGCTTATCGATCCAAGTATACAATCCATCCGAGTAGTAGTAAGATGTATCAAGACCTGAAAGGAACCTATTGGTGGGACAATATGAAGAAGGAAATCGCTCGGTACGTGCAAAAATGTCTCATTTGCTAACAGGTTAAAGCAGAGCATCAAAAATCATCGGGTTTGTTACAACCCCTTGAGATACCCGAGTGGAAGTGGGAAAACATCACCTTGGACTTCGTTTCAGGTTTGCCGCGAACGCAGCGAGGGCACGATGCCGTTTGGGTGATCGTCGATCGATTAACCAAGTCGGCCCATTTCTTGCCGGTGAACATGAAGTATTCCATGGACAAGTTGGCTCAACTGTACATGGACGAGATCGTAAGGCTACACGGCGTTCCAGTCAGTATCGTCTCCGATCGAGATCCACGTTTCGTATCTCGGTTTTGGCAAAAGTTCTAGGAGACTCTAGCGATGAAACTCAATTTGAGCACAACCTATCACCCTCAGACGGATGGACAATCGGAATGAACCATTCAAACTCTCGAGGACATGCTACGAACTTGCATTCTGGATTTTGGAGGCAACTGGGGTCAACACATGACCTTAGTAGAGTTTGCATACAACAATAGCTACTATTCGTCGATTCAAATGGCTCCATATGAAGCACTATATGGACGAAAATGCCGATCACCAATTTACTGGGATGAAGTTGGCGAGAGGAAGGCATTAGATCCAACCACTATTCCATGGATGGAGGAATCTCGAGAAAAGGTCAAGGTGATACGACAACGACTCCAAACAGCTCAAAGCCGACAAAAGAGCTACGCAGACAACCAAAGAAAAGACTTGGAGTTCGAGGTTGGAGACCATGTGTTTCTTAAAGTCACACCATTACGGAGCATTACAGCAGGCAAAGGAAAGAAGATCCAACCGCGGTTCGTTGGACCCTACAAGATTCTCCAAAGAGTAGGAACGGTAGCGTATCGATTAGAGCTGTCGTCCAGTCTTTCTCGAATTCACAATGTTTTCCACGTCTCAATGCTTAAGAAGTACTATCCTGACCCCTCCCATATCTTACAACCCGAGGAGATCGACGTGGACGAATCGCTTGCTTACGAAGAAAAACCTGTCCAAATACTTGACCGGAAAGTCAAGGAGCTCAGAAACAAGCAGATTCCGTTAGTGAATATACTGTGGAGAAACCATGGGGTAGAGGAAGCTACCTGGGAAGTGGAAGAGGAGATGCGAACGAAGTACCCTAACCTTTTCGTGAGTTAAGGTGAGAAATTTCGAGAACGAAATTCTTTTAAGGGGGAGAGAGTGTGAGAACCCGTAATTTGTTATTTTCTAGGTTTTAGGATTTTTTTCATGGCTTGTTTTCTGCAATTTCGTGATTAGAAACATTTCTAGATAATTTTAAGGAGCAGATATAATTTTTAGATGATTTTTCTAGTATCAAATAGGTTTTGAGAAATTAAGAGCGTATACCGGACGTGGGACCCACTAGTGCGAAAAGTTCGGAAAAATTCGGCCAACTAGGTTAAGTTTTGGATACTGGAATTAAATTATCGGGTGTTAAGACATAAGTAGAGGATGCTAAATGGATTGGTGTGAGAGGGAACCAAGAGATAGAGATGCATTTAAAGGGTGACAAGTGTCACCATAGGAGTGGTTTGACCTTTTTGAACACTATTCACCCTTTTACCAATTTGGTTAAAATAACTTAAATTTGACCAAAAATCACTCCAAAATTCACTCCTTGAAGCTGGCTCTCTCTCTCAAGAAAGGAAGAAAGAAACTCTTCAAGTTTTGCTTCCATTTAGCTCAAATCCATCCAACCAACCATTGAAACTTGCAATTTCTCCATAAAACCTCTTCAATTAGTGTTAGTAAGTTGATTTGTGGAGTTAGTTGGAAAGCTAAGAGGACCTATTGCTCCCTCTCTCTTGTTTCTAAGGTAAGTTGAGAAGAACCATTCTCCTCCCTCTAATGATGCTTAATTTGTGATTAGTGGTAGTATAAGGTGCAATATTATGGGTTATTTCTTGATTTGTGGTTGAAGTGATGAAGTTTTATTATTTTTGGGGATTTTTCTGTTTTAATATGAACATGATTGTGTGGCTATCTATGATGATTGGAAATGGTATATAATGACTCTAGGAGGTGGAAAAAGTGGGTAATTACAACCAATTTCTGTTTTGGAAGAAATTTTGAAAAGTTAGGGTTTGGTTAGGGAACATTCTGCCCGAATTTATAGCTCCTAGTTAGAGGCCGAATTGTCCTTGTCTTAAAACATAAAAGTTGTAGGAAATGACATTTTAGAGGTGCCTACAAAATTTCAGGTCAATCGGAGTAGCGTAGAATGAGAAAAGTCGAAATTACCCTTGCTGTTCTGGTTTTATCCGAATGTAAGAATTGCGCCTGTAATTGGTTGTTTTGGCTGGAATTGCTTCAGAATTGGTTGTTGAGGTCTTCTGATGAAATGTATCCCTGTTTCTTAGCTTTCAGCTGGTTTTGGAATTTCTGGATTTGGACTTGGATAGCCTGATTTATGATGTTTCCGCTAGAATGCGTTCTGTGAATCTGTTTTTGTGATTCTGGTGTAGTATCTTGCATTTTTGACCTGGTTGCACTCAAAACTGGGTTGAGTGACCTTCTGTAATGTTGTAGCCCTGTCTTTTAGTTTCGAAACGGTGGGTCTTACACTTCATCCGGTAATCGTAGTGCCTTGGGTACCATTACCGTAAAAAGAGGTCAAAAACTGTTTTTTTTCAGGGCAAAGCTAAATCCATTTCCGGATTTTCTGGTTTTCTCTAATGCTTGTATATGCTTATGGAACCCTATTGGGGTCGTATTTGGCATTGGTTTATGACTCGTTATCGAGTCTCATTGTACTTGTTTGCATGTTTTAGGGCGTGACGTTGGTGCACGACGTTCTTTTGACGGAAGTGCATGAAACCTCATTTGCAAGCTTGGTGAGTGTACTACTCACTTGTGTGCTACTATATGGCTTTGAATGTGAATTGCTTGAAGTGAATTGAATGTGAATTGATTGAAGTGAGAGCGTACTTTATCACTCTCACTTATTGTTTACTATGTTATTGGAATGTTATACGAAATGTTACATGAAATGAAAGTACATGGCTTGGTGTCGTTTGGACGAGTATCCAACGACTACAATTGTTATCTTTGAGCTCAACCCCATTGGTAGTTGATTGAATCGAGCTGGCGAGGGCTTGGTCGTGCCAATTAATGATCCTTGGGGAAATGTTATATGGAATCTTGTAGTATGAGAGACTCTTGATTCCGGTATATTCGAGTAATACCAAAGTGCAAGTGTTTGGAGTTCGGGCCCGGTAGGGGTATGTTGGGTGGAAGGAATGGAAGTAAAGTGGGGTCTACGGTTGGTTACTTTTAAACATTGACGGAGAGTCAATGAACTTCGATCAAGAATGAAAATGCGGAAAAGGGCTCTTGAGAGCCGCCCGTATCCTTTTGTCACTACCATTAATGTGTGCCTTTGTTTACTTCTGATGATTTTGAATGAAAAACTTGATGCTTATATGAACTTGGTTGTTTGAGTGGTACTATCTCACTGGGCAATTAGCTCACCCCGTTCCTTTTGTTTTCCTTACAGGAGTCTGACTGCTTTTGGAATGACTTTTGATAATTGGTTGCCGAATGAACTAAATGAATATCTCTCTTGTATAGTTTATGAATTGAAACCCTAAATGTGCCTTTGGGGCCGTTTTCACTTTTATTTTGGCAACCGTACATGTATTAATTTTTGAGTAACTTTCCTATTCCATTTTGGCTTGTAAACGCTGAATTTGATGTTGTATATGTATCTTTGATGTTTGGTTGGGTTCTGATGGGTTGGTTACTATTCATGGCCGACTCCGGATTTCATTTTTTTTATTTTGGGTTATTTTGTCATTGTGACTTGTTTACGCGCGTTATAAGTTCCAGAACGCGATAGACCGCTCTAAACTGCACTGTTAGTCCTGGCGAGAGTTGGGCAGGCTGTCCGCTAACCCCTTTGGTTCGCCTTAGGGGAAGGTGGGGCTGTCACACAGCAAGAAAAGCAATCTAGCAACTAAACCAACCAGATGAATTAGGGCTGACCCATATCCCGTAAGGGGCGTATGTGAAGCGGCATTTAACAAAGAGTGACAACTAACCTTGTTCTCAATTGGGCGACCAATTGTTTCGGATATGCATTGAATTTGCTCTTTATCAAACAGGAACGATGGGTTATCTTGTTCGAAAATGGCCTATTAGACCTTGGTATTGAGGTTGATAGTCGCAAGTTTCAAACCCCAGATCCAAAATTGCTTTGTGCCTCCTTTATTGGCTTTTGCGGCTATTAATTGACGTCAGCTGGTTGTGGATAACGGGCACCGTCATTATCGTCGAAAAAGGGATGCTCGAAGGGGTATCTAACTTGCAGTGATGGCTAGAGAAGTTGGCAGAACAAGCTGCGAAAGTAGTCACCAGCATTCACTGGTCGATGGACTTTTCTTCTTTCCTTCAGTGCTCTTGATAACAATGGCTAGATTTTAGGAAAAAAGTTTCATGTGTCTAAAAAGAGGCAATTAAGCAATTGGGTGAAAATTAGACAAACAAGGTGGGTCTCAAGCACGTGAACCCTTACTCCAACAAGTTTTGACAGAGTAGGTAGGTATCTTAAAATATATAGTTCTTAAACCAAGTGCAAAAAACTGACGTGCCCAAACAAAGATTTGAAAATAAATTTCCCAGACAAAATTAAGCAAAACAAATTCTGCAGTCCAAATAGATCCACTGATTAAAGATTCACACGCAAGATAGACTCATTTCTTTTCTATTTCTAGATGCATAAATAGGAAGAATCAAATATTTGAACTACTTGAATCGATTTTTGTCCTTATAACTAGTTAGTCATGAATCGACTTTTGAGAGTGTTCTGACACAAAAATTGCTAGTTTAAAAATAGGATTATTGGAGGCATTGAAAATATATGTCTTACTTTATTTGTTTCCAATCACACACTCCATCTCTAAAATCAAAGACCTATTTATTCATCTTTCATATCTTCGAAATGAAACCAAAAGTTCCAAAAATAAGCTACAACAAGAAGAAAAAGATTTAGCCAAAGAAGAAAGAGATTTAGATTTAAGAGCAACATTGAAAACAACATACTCAAACTCATAAACTGTTTCTAGATATCAATTAACTTATTTGAAATAGGAAATTTACCTTTTTATTTTATCAAAAGATGCATTCATAGTAAGATTGAACTACTATTAAGATATTATTACTAATACAAAATTATTTCAAGACTAAAACAATGAAAGCAAAAACAATCATACAAGATTGAAGGATTTTTCTAACTTTTGAGTTAGACATGCTATTCAAAATCGTCTAACCATTTTTGCCATTATATTCTTTTAGTATAAGGTATAGATATAGAAATATAGATATGAGGACCATTGATAAAGATAGCTATATTAACTAGGTCTAATGCTTTAATAAAAGTAATATAAAATTGTAAAGGCAACTTGAGGCTAGGGCAAGTCTACTTGTGTTAGATTAGTGTAATTCTTAAATGATTTGTTATATTGTTTTTCAGAATATGGTGTATATTTCGCTAGTCTGGTGTACATGAATAAAAGTCAAAATTACGAGGGCAGTTGCCCTTTTTTGTAACTAATTCTTATAGTATCAAGTGTTAATATATATAAGTACCGTTTCTATTTGTTGAAAAAAAAGAATAAAAGTCAAAATTACACCAAGGTTCTATGAATTTACATCAAATCTTAGAAATGTTACACCAACAAGATAGAAACGAGTAAAATCCAACTGTATCTAAAATTAGCCAACTAACAAATGCAATGCATTGTTGATAAAGAATAATATAAATGTGTGGATTTTTTCATATTATAATGATCTAGTCAACAGATGTAATGAAACAAGAAACAAAGAGAAGTTAATGACTAAGGAATCTTTAGGCAATGTTTTTCAAAATGAAAATAAGAGTCCAACGTACCAGTATCAAACATCATTTTCCTTTATTATGCTTATTTAGTTTCTAAATTACTTCTCTTAAACATTTCCTCAAACAACTAGTACGCATCTTGTATACTTTATAGTGCAGGCAAAAAGTTGTAGTTTTTAGAATCCAACATGTTACTAGTTTACCAACTAAAAAAAATTGCTAACTAAATAAACATGAAATTTCAAGAAAAGAATATAACAAGAAGAATAGGTAGCGAAGAAAAGGGGCTGTGCCTATTCTGATGACTTGAAAATTTGCTTATATTTTCTTATAATCCTCTTTTATTTTGAATAAATTAATTTATAATTCCTTTACTACTAATTTTACTCCCTCAATAGTTGTAATATATAACAGAATCGAGAGTTTTACTTTTACTTTTATAGTTAAAGTAAGTTAGGATTTTTGTGCATTTTGGTAGTGTGATCACTTGGTGAGGTATGTGTACTAAATTTGGTGGATAAGAGCGAGTATTAGGTAAGAGAAAGTGTGTGATTAGAAGTGCTAATAATAAGTTAGTGAATCATAAATGAAAACAAAAGAACAAGAGAGTTAAGGAAAATAGGCTTGAACCGACGTGTGCCGTTTGTTACCGGTTGAGTACACCACTTGACCAATACTTTCTTACCCTAATCTCCTTGTTTTTATTTCAATTAATCCTCCCTAAATTAACCCTAAAGTCAGCCAAAATTTTTGTCTAAGAAAAGGAAAGAAGAGAAAAAAAAAGTGGAGAAATCTTGGCTTCACAAGTGTCAATGATCCAAGATAAGTTTGACTAAGAATTTTCTTTCCTTCTTATCTTTCCTTTTGGCCAATTTTTCTTCCATTTCTTCATGTCTTGGCTGAACCATTAGGAGAGAAAAGAGAGGAGAAAAACTTCCATTTCCATCTTGATTTTGCCTTGTTAAGTTGTAATCACAAAATCTAAACCTAACAAACTCGCACTAAGGAAGCAAGAAAACTTGTAGCGGAGAGTTTTTGGACGGGAAGCCTTGGTTTCTTCATTTTCTTCAAGGGGTGAAGGTATAAGATGAACAACTTCCTTTCTCTTTCTTATTCTTGCAAAATATAGTGAAGATGACTTGAAACTTGGAATTTTATGGATGATAATCTAGATTTGGTGAAGATTAGTGAAAAATCAGCCTAGGGTTTATGATTTTCAGCTTTGATTTATGTTGTTTATCCATGATATGTTGGCATTGAGCTTGGTTATGGACTTTTGAGGTGATTGGAAGCTTTATTGTGACTTTTTAACTTCTAAATAGGAATTTTCAGCTTTCTTAGGGATTTTTCAGCTTTGATATTGTGATGATATATGCTAAAAATGAGCTCCAATTAGATGGTTTTATGGCCCAGATTAAGAGCTGCTTTTATCTTATTACTTGTGGTGTAATTTGGGGCTGATTTGAGAAGAAAATGAAACCTTGAAAATGGCTGGAAAATTTGGTAAACACAAAGGAAATACTAGCTGTTTTTCCCTCTCGTGGGATAAGTGAGTGAAAGCGGAAATAGGGATGTGACTTGTGCTTGATTTGGGACTTAGTTATGTAGGGACGCTTAAGTTGAGCTTGTGAGTGACTCATAAGCTAAAATTTTGCTCAAAAGTGTATATTTTTCAAAAACAAAGTAGCAACCAATTTAAACAAGATTTTCTCGTTACTTATACCAAGTTGCGAACTTAAAAGTTTTAATCGCTTCCTTATCAAAACCAAAAGAGCGAGCATGAATTTTCTAGGGTTTAATAAGTAAAATGAGTACTACTTAAATGAGTTCTATTTACTTGGTTTTTTTTAAGCAAAACTTCTATATTTTGAAACCCTAATTGACTTCAAGATGTAAACGATATTTTATCGCAGATTTGGACTCTAGCCAAGGGGTTGAAACTGAACTTGGTTTTGGAAAGCAGTAAATCCTTAGTGAGTGCTTCCAAGTGCATGATTGAACTTGATACTGGATTGAAATGTTTTACTAATGCGATTGGATAATATTTGATTTACTTGGTCGGACAAGAGTGTATTTTATCGCACTTATCCTAATGTGACTTATTCCTATGCACTGGTTACAATTGGCTTGATATGTATATATATATGTGTGTGTGTGTGTGTGTGTATGACTTGGATACTATTTGGAATTCCAAAAACCCTGTGACTAGTTAATCAAGTCGAGCCGGCAAGGGCTTGGTTGATAAGATAACGAACCCTAGGTCTATTGTTTTGTCGAGTGGAGTGTTATCTCCTCGACTAATTGGTATGCTTGAGTATTACCACCACTGTTTATATTGGAGTTCGGGCCTGGTAGGGGGATTGAATGGTGGATGGAGATTGGAGTTAAGTGGTGCACTACTGGATTGGTTACTCTACTTGAAAGTTGACAGAGTGTCAACTACTGCTTGGAGAAGCTATGGCCGAGTTAATTCGCAAGAGCTACTGTATCCTTTCACTTGGAAATGTTGGATATCTAATGATTTGCTATTTGAAGTGTTACTGCTCATTTTTTTTGTGAGAACCCAAAAATTTACCTATTTCAAACTCTTATTATTGGCTTATTTAAATATTTAATTACCCGTTTGCTCCGAATAATTTATTTCAACCCTTTTGAAGAATTTACATGGAATTATGATTCGCACATATTTTTAAAAATGTCTCGTTAATAAATTTAATTTTTGAAAGTTCGTTTAGTAAGATTTAGTGAATACGTGTTTGGAGACAATAATCGATTTGAGAGTATAGTGACCTCAGAGATTTGAGGACTTATGTGTTAGTCTTAAAATAGTTATTTTTATGACTAATTACCTTAGTAGTAGTTAGTTATACTATCGTTACGAGAATTTCTTACAAAGTTCACTTTATCGCGCACAAATCGGAAGTTCGCGTTTTCGCGCACGCGATTAATTGAGGGATTTTAGACCTTTATTTTTAGACTATTAAGAGTGAATAATAATAGTGTTAAAGGAAGTGCATTAGAGGTTTAGTGCACAAGTGAAATGAACCCGAGAGGAAACGGGCATGAGACGCGCGCGTACGCGCACTATTCTCGGTTGACTTTTGGAGTAATTTTGGGCCACAAACTCTTAAGCTTCTCAAGGAAGCATCACACCAGATCAAAACCCTTTTCTCCTCATCTCAAGTGTCGGCTGGAACCTCAAGAGAAAGAAGAAGAAAAGCTTCTTCAATTTCTACCTCAAATCCTACTCCAAATCACCTCATTTCTTGCACCTTTTCACCTCAAATTCATACCACAACCTCAAAACAACTTGGAGATCATCTTGGACTAGGAAGAGGGCTTCATTCTCACGGTTTTCTTGGAGGTTCTTGTGGCTGAAAATCTGGTCTTCAACATCCAAGGAGGTAGCTAATCATCCAACCCTTGAAACTTAGCTTTTGTAAGTTAAATTACACATAGAAGCTTGTAGCTTCATGTGGGTAGCTTTGCATTGTTGAAAATCATGTGAGTGGGCTCTATCAAAACCCACAATGGACTTGATGATCTGATTTGATGAGTTTGGATGTTATTTGCGTTGATTAAGTGTTAATCTAGTGGATTTAAGTTGAAAGAGTGAAAAGAAAATCAAAGGAAGTGATGCATGTTGAAGGGCCGAATCTGCCCTGTCCTTGCCGTGCCTCTTGGTGCGATTTTTTGTGGTCAAATTGCCTTGATTTTGATGTAGATATGTTGTATAGGTTGTGTGGAAAGTTTCCACCAAAAATCACTTGAATTGGTTGGAGAAAAGTTGTATTTTCGAAAATTTTCATGGCTGGAAAACGTGTCCAAAGTTGCTCTGGCAGAGAATTTCAAATGACTATAACTCTTTGCTCCGACGTCGAAATCGAGTGCCTTTTGTGGCATTAGAAACTAGAAAAATCCAGTTTTCTAACGGTATAAAATGCATCCCATTGCACTTGAGTGAACCATACCAACCTTTCAAAGTCACCCATCCCGTTTCTCTACTATGTTGGAAAACCTGTTATGAACTGCGACTTGTTGCCTGAAAATGAGCTATTTATGGATAGAGTTTCAGAATGATTTCTTCTGAGAAATTGTACCTTTATGAATTTATTTTCCAACGCCACCAACCCCGTTCAATTCCAAGTTGAATTGAGTGAGTTGTGGCCGAATTATGAAACTGTCTCAGTGATGGAAAACCCTCATTTTGGCTAGCCGAATGGCTTAGCTCAAATAGGGACTTGATATTTTAAAACTTTTGGTGTTAATCACCTACCAAATATATTTTGGATGTTTCTTAGACCTTATCTTCATAAATGAACCGGATTTGAGTCTATTTCATTGGCCAAAAGTTAGAAAAAGGAAAATTGAAGTACAAGGCAGATTTGCCTTGGAAATTCTTGGAACTTCAGTGGCTTTGTTAACTGACCTTCCATACGAATTTTTACATAAAATTTGATAGAGGAATAACCCTTATATGGTATGGTAATACTACCAAATTTGGTGCCATTCCAAGTCCATTTCGATGCCCAACCAAAGTGTCAAAGTTCATGTTTCAAATCTGGAAAACCCTTGTTCAGCGAGAAATTTTCAGCAACTTTGAATTGCTATATCTTGGCGCTCAAAACTCTGATTCTTGTTCTGTTTATTTTGTTTTAAACCTTGATTGTAACTCTAATTTAGTTTCAAATTCCAGAGGCTAGTTCTCAATCTGTGAATTTTACCGAATTTCCAAAGTTTGCCAAAAACCAACCCCGAATCTGTCCTGGGAGTCCAAATCAGCAACTTGAAGCCAAAATTTGAATGTCTTCCATTTTGAACCATGGAAAAGTGCCTTTTAGGAACTTTTAGTACTTTTGGAGTAGTTTCCAACGGTACCAAGTTTTCCAATTTTGAACCTATAGAGAGTGAGATACGATTTTTCAAAAGTTGCTTGTCAAATCTGAAATTTCCAAACTTAAAGGAAATTGAGTTCCTAGAACTCTCCATTTTTCTTCGATATCGGTTGACCGTTTAACACTTGATTTCAAAGATGAAAATCATATTTCTCTTGTGTTATTAAACCCTACTTTTGAGTATCGATTTACGAGTAATTAAGACTTATTTTCATGATATCTTCTTAGATTGTACATGAGTGCAATCTTTCTTGATAATTAGGGTTTTAAGCGATAGTATGCAATAGTTAATTATTAATTGCTCAGGCACTCAAGAGGACCTTCAAGAGGATCTCACGGGAGAGGCCTAAACAACGCTTGTGTTTTACTTCTTGAATTACGTGGTGAGTGTCAAGTGTATGTGAACGCGTTACGTGCTTAATCATTATTAGTGATTGAATATTTTGAAAATGCTGAGTCGAGTGTGTACTTTACTGCACTCGTTCTCATTTAAGTGAAGTGTACTTGAATTACTTGACATGAAATATTTGAAGTGAATATTTACGTGAAGTGTACTTGAATTACTTGAAGGGAATTGCTTGAAGTGACTTGTTAAGTGAATTAAGTGAAGTGTTTCAGTGATTAATTATGCTATGGCTGCATAAGTCGATTGGAGTGATGTCTCATCGACCACTGAGCGATAGTAAGTACCACACAGATTCGGGTGGGAGGTACCTCTCGTGTTGTCTTAGAACCATAAACTATTCTAAGTCGATTGGAGTGATGTCTCATCGACCACTGAGCGATAGTAAGTACTACACCGATTCGGGTGGGAGGTACCTCTCGTGTCATCTCAAAAACATAAATGGAGTAAGTGAAGTGCTACAAATTTAATTACCTACCCGGGTGACGAAGTGTCGTCACGAGGAGGTATTGGATTGAACTTTGGCAAAGCAAGTGGAAATGAGCTCCTGAGAGCTATTGTATCCTACTCAAATGTGTTTTATTATAAATTGTGAATTACTTGAATGTTATAGTTTTCATTATTGTGTAAGTGCTATTGTTATTGAACTACGTGTTTTGCATGTTTTTTTGGCCTCATGAGTATTCGCTCACCCCCGTTAGATTTGTTTTCCTTAACAGGAGTTAGAATGGAAAGAAATGTGAAGATGCCGACTCGATGGACTTTTGATTGGGGTGTTTGAATGTAATTGTTGGACAACATTTAGAGATTGTATTTTGGGAAAATGATGTACTTTTGAGAACTGTGTTGTGAAACTTGAAAGTTTATTTAAGGAAGTGACTTTGCTTACTTCGACTGTTATTTCTTGGTTGTTTATCTGAAGTTTGAATTGAAATTGTATCGAGTCCTGGCGAGAGCTGGGCAGGCGTTCCGCGGATACCCTTGGGTTCACCCTTCGGAGAAGTGGGGGCGTCACAGTTGGTATCAGAGCTTAGGCTTCAGATCTTTGTAGAGTGTCCTAGGCTTAAAAGTTTAGGATGCCGGATTGTGGGATTTGATTGCGTATTACGTGCAATGTGATCTTAGTGCTTGAGGTTGTAGCACCATTTTTGCTCATAAAATACTATAAGACTTTACTCTTTAAGTTAGGTTGGGGGTGAGTCAAGATTAGGAAATTTAAATAGCCATTTGGTGAGTTTAAGGGTTAGGAACCTTGCTTCCTCCATTATTTTACTTGCCGAACGTTTCGAAAGAAAAGTTGAACCATTTGAACAATTTTGGGCTCCACTTTGAACTTGAAAATGAGACATCTTTTGCATTCCATTTGGTTTGACTTATTACCATAACTTGTATAAGAACTTTCACCTTGAATCTAGTGAGGAGGTTAAGAATTTAGAAAGTAGCTTAGGCTTTTGGATGGAATTTGGAATTTATAATCATTTGAATGATGTGGCTTGATATCATGGATTCTTTTAGTTTTGTCCCTAACTAGGCTTATGATTTTTCTTTTGATCCTGCCTAGCATAGTAGGGGTGGTACTCGCCGTGAGGCCTTTTGTATTTTGTCTACATGTACTTCTATATTTGTGGCACTTAGTTGCCTATGACCTGTATTTGATACTATTAACTCGTTGTATGCACATTGATATGTGACATGACTTCTAACTTATGCAAATAGCTATGCTTTGATTTAAAGTGTTCTTACAATGTGTACCTGTTTTTCAATTCATGCGCTTATACTTTCCACTTTTATTATGTGTTTAGAATCATGCTAAATGGATCGGCGAGGACATGGACGGGGGCGTGGGCTTCGGCAACCCCGCACTCCAGAGAGAGGTGAGGGATCCGCGATTGGACCAAACCAAAATCCTAGAAACTAAGAGGGTGACCAAGTGGCTATGGCCATTAACTGCATGACTGATATTCTCGAGCGCTTAGCTGAGCGCCAGGAACTTGAACCAGTCAACCAACCTAGGAATCAAGAGAGGGGTGAGGACAGAGCCCTAGAGCGATTCTTGAAGTTCGCTCCACCTAAGTTTCATGGAAGCTCTGATCCCGAGGTAGCGCAAAATTGGTTTGAAAGGATGGTTGACATTTTTGCTGCTCTAGATTATACCAAGAAAAGGCAAGTAAATTTTGCCGTTTTTCAATTTGAGGGGGTAGCACGCTCGTGGTGGAATGTCGTTAGTGCAACGTGGGAAAGAGAACAAATCCCTTGGACTTGGGTAAACTTTGAGAGGGAGTTTAATGTCAAGTTCCTCCCGTCAATTATACAAGAAAAGAGGGAGGACGATTTTATTAAGTTGAAGCAAGGGTTATTAAGTGTGGCCGAGTATGAGGAGCGGTTCACCAAACTTTCAAAATTTGCCCCTGAGATTGTAGCCACCGAATGAAAAAGGATAAGGAGATTTATTCAGGGGTTAAATGTAGAAATCCAAGAATCCCTAGTAGCAGCCCAGATTACCACTTTTACGGATGCCTTGGATAAGGCACAGAGGGTAGAAAATGTTAAGTCTCAATCTAAGGCATTTCATGCTAGAAAGAGGGGTAACCCATGTGATACCCCTAAACAGTCCGAGAGGTCTACCCAACCCCTTAAAATGGGAAATGGGGCTGGAGGAGTGAAGATGCCTGAGAAACTCCATCAAGCGAAGCCCCGCCAAAAGGAAATCAGAGTAGACGAGGTCAACAAAAGGGGAAATCTCAAACTGGTCAAGCCGTGACTCCTCACGTAACTTGTGGATACTGTGGACAGATTAACCACACTAAGGCCGAGTGCTGGAGAAAGTAAGGAAAATGTCTGAGCTGCGGTAGTACCGAGCATAAGTTTTCGAATTGCCCTAGAGCTTCTAAGGGAACAGGAAATTCTCAACAACCTGCTAAATCCACTGCAAATCAGTTGAATGCCAGAAGGAGTGATTAATGCTGATGATTGTAAGAGGAATCCAAGTAGTGGAAACTCTACGAGTGGGGGTAAATCTGACTCCACTCGACAAATAGGGATCATAGTTTTATCCTAGCATAGACTGTCACTTTTAGAGGTTGTAATATTTTGTATAGGGGATGACATCCTTTTGTTGTATATTACGACTTAGCACGTTTTGATCTTGTTCAGTCCCCTTTTCTTTTGAAACTATTTGATGAACTTATTATAACTTAGTGTAACTATTATGATCTTTTATGGCGTATGAAAATTTACCTTACTTTTAATCGATTTTATGGTTTATATGTATATGTAATCTATTGCTCCACGCCTCTAGACCTGTAATAAGATCATGAATGACACCTGAGAATAGTTAATTTCAATAACTGTGAGTTTTGAATGAGAGAAGTAAAAGTGATGAAAATTGGTCACGTGAGGAAAGGACCGGTAAAAATTTTGATCGAAAAGTTAAGAAGTTAAAAAAAAAAATGCAAGCGAATCCCTCTAGTGAAGGTTTATAAAGAGATTATGGAATTGAAGAAGCAATTTGAGAAGTTAAAGAGGAGACCGAAAGAAATATCTGGGGTTATCTATAAATCAAGGTATGAATTTTGAGGACGAAATTCTTTTTAAGGAGGGGAGGATGTAAGATCCAAAAAATTTACCTATTTCAAACTCTTATTACTGGCTTATTTAAATATTTAATTACCCGTTTGTTTCGAATAATTTATTTCATCGCTTTTGAAGCATTTACATGGATTTATGACTCGCACATATTTTTAAAAATGTCTCGTTAATAAATTTAATTTTAGAAAGTTCGTTTAGTAAGATTTAGTGAATATGTGTTTGGAGGCAATAATCGATTTGAGAGTACAGTGACCTTGGAGATTTGAGGACTCATGTGTTAGTTTTAAAATAGTTATTTTTTACTAAGTACCTTAGTAGTAGTTAGTTATACTATCGTTACGAGAGTTTCTTACAAATTTCACTTTATCGCGCACAAATCGGAAGTTCGCGTTTTCGCGCACGCGATTAATTGAGGGATTTTAGACCTTTATTTTTAGACTATTAAGAGTGAATAATAATAGTGTTAAAGGAAGTGCATTAGAGGTTTAGTGCACAAGTGAAATGAACCCGAGAGGAAACGGGCATGAGCCGCGCGCGTACGCGCACTATTCTCGGTTGACTTTTGGAGTAATTTTGGGCCACAAACTCTTAAGCTTCTCAAGGAAGCATCACACCAGATCAAAACCCTTTTCTCCTCATCTCAAGTGTCGGCTGGAACCTCAAGAGAAAGAAGAAGAAAAGCTTCTTCAATTTCTACCTCAAATCCTACTCCAAATCACCTCATTTCTTGCACCTTTTCACCTCAAATTCATACCACAACCTCAAAACAACTTGGAGATCATCTTGGACTAGGAAGAGGGCTTCATTCTCACGGTTTTCTTGGAGGTTCTTGTGGCTGAAAATCTGGTCTTCAACATCCAAGGAGGTAGCTAATCATCCAACCCTTGAAACTTAGCTTTTGTAAGTTAAATTACACATAGAAGCTTGTAGCTTCATGTGGGTAGCTTTGCATTGTTGAAAATCATGTGAGTGGGCTCTATCAAAACCCACAATGGACTTGATGATCTGATTTGATGAGTTTGGATGTTATTTGCGTTGATTAAGTGTTAATCTAGTGGATTTAAGTTGAAAGAGTGAAAAGAAAATCAAAGGAAGTGATGCATGTTGAAGGGCCGAATCTGCCCTGTCCTTTCCGTGCCTCTTGGTGCGATTTTTTGTGGTCAAATTGCCTTGATTTTGATGTAGATATGTTGTATAGGTTGTGTGGAAAGTTTCCACCAAAAATCACTTGAATTGGTTGGAGAAAAGTTGTAATTTCAATAATTTTCATGGCTGGAAAACGTGTCCAGAGTTGCTCTGGCAGCGAATTTCAAATGACTATAACTCTTTGCTCCAACGTCGAAATCGAGAGACGTTTACGGTATTAGAAACTAGACACTTCCAATTTTCTAACAGTAAAAATGCATCCCATGATTCCACTTGAGTGAACCGTACCAACCTTTCAAAGTCACCCGTCCTGTTTCTCCACTGTGTTGGAAAACCTGTTATGAGCTGAGATTTGTTGCCTGAAAATGAGCTAGTTATGGATAGAGTTTCAGAATGATTTCTTCTAAGAAATTGTATAATTATGAATTTAGTTTCCAACGCCACCAACCACGTTCAATTCCAAGTTGAATTGAGTGAGTTGTGGCCGAATTATGAAACTGTCTCAGTGATGGAAAACCCTCATTTTGGCTAGCCGAATGGCTTAGCTCAAATTGGGACTTGATATTTTAAAAATTTTGGTGTCAATCACCTACCAAATATATTTTGGATGTTTATTAGACCTTATCTTCATAAATGAACCGGATTTGAGTCAATTTCACTGGCCAAAAGTTAGAAAAAGGAAAATTGAAGTACAAGGCAGATTTGCCTTGGAAATTCTTGAAACTTCAGTGGCTTTGTTAACTGACCTTCCATACGAATTTTTACATGAAATTTGACAGAGAAATAACCTTATATGATAGGGTAATACTACAAAATTTGGTGCCGTTCCAAGTCCATTTCGATGCCCAACCAAAGTCTCAAAGTTCATGTTTCAAATCTGAAAAACCCTTGTTCAGTGAGAAATTTTCAGCAACTTTGAGCTGCTATATCTTGGTGCTCAAAACTCCGATTCTTGTTCTGTTTATTGTGTTTTAAACCTTGATTGTAATTCTAATTTATTTTCAAATTTCAGAGGCTAGTTCACAATCTGTGAATTTTGCCGAATTTCCAAATTTTGCCAAAAACCAACCCCGAATCTGTCCGGGGAGTCCAAATCAGCAACTTGAAGCCAAAATTTGAATGTCTTCCATTTTGAGCCATGGAAATGTGTCTTCTAGGAACTTTTAGTACTTTGGAAGTATTTTCCAAGGGTACAAGTTTTCCAATTTTGGACCTATAGAGAGTGAGATAAGATTTTTCAAAAGTTGCTTGTCAAATCTGAAATTTCCAAACTTAAAGGAAATTGAGTTCCTAGAACTCTCCATTTTTCTTCGATATCGCTTGACCGTTTTACACCTGATTTCAAAGATGAAAATCATTTTTCTCTTGTGTTATTAAACCATACTTTTGAGTATCGATTTACGAGTAATTAAGACTTATTTTCAAGATATCTTCTTAAATTGTACATGAGTGCAATCTTTCTTGATAATTAGGGTTTTAAGTGATATTATGTAATAGTTAATTATTAATTGCTCAGGCACTCAAGAGGACCTTCAAGAGGATCTCACGGGAGACGCCTAAACAACGCTTGTGCTTTACTTCTTGAATTACGTGGTGAGTGTCAAGTGTATGTGAACGCGTTACGTGCTTAATCGTTATTAGTGATTGAATATTTTGAAAATGCTGAGTCGAGTGTGTACTTTACTGCACTTGTTCTCATTTAAGTGAAGTGTACTTGAATTACTTGACATGAAATACTTGAAGTGAATATTTACGTGAAGTGTACTTGAATTACTTGAAGGGAATTGCTTGAATTGACTTGCTAAGTGAATTAAGTGAAGTGTTGCAGTGATTAATTATGCTATGGCTGCATAAGTCGATTGGAGCCATAAATGGAGTAAGTGTGTGATAGCCCCACCTTTCCCTAAGGCGTACCAAAGGGGTTAGCGGACTGCCTGCCCAGCTCTCGCCAGGTCTACGGAATCAAATCACTTAAAACCCTACAACTGCGCACAGAAACCCAAAGAAAACAAACAATTGGAGACCACCAAGCCAAAATAAAACTTACCAAACCATACGGATACTAGAAGTGTTCATCAAGCAAGTAAAAGTACCATCCCAACAAGTACACTTAATTTACATGGTTAATCTCTTGAAGATATATAAACGCTGAAAGGTTTAAAAGTTTAACAAGCAATACAAGTCGAAATATTCACGAGGGATCAAAGTACAACTAGGGTTTCAATTACAGAGGTGCTATACAAAAGAATAACTAGAGCTCGCTCTACTTCTTTCTTCAAAATCATGGTTCAAAAGTATTGTTCCCTGTAAGGAAAACAAAAGGTAACGGGAAGGGGGTGAGCTTACACTCAATGAGGTACCAAAATAATAGCAGTAAGAATCAGGGAACTCCATATTCAATTAGTTACATACGCAAATCAAATAAAGAAATGAACAACACCATAGATAGAAAGGATACGGGTGGCTCTCAGGAGCCAAATTCCCATTTGCTTCACCGAAGCTTGATCAAATAATAGTTGACACTCCGTCAACTTCCAAATAAAGTAACCAATCCAGTCCAGTAGAGCACCACTTTACACCAAAATCTCGATCACCACACATACCCCTTACCGGGCTCGAACATCTCAACAGAACAGAAGTGGTAATACTCGAGTATATCGGAATCAAGGGTCTCAATACCCAAAGATTCCTGAAACAGACTACTGTGGTTCGTTATCTAATCGACCAGGCCCTTGCCGACTCGACTCGAATAACTTGCCACAGGTGTTGAGCTCAGAGGTCACAGAAAGGTCGTTGGATACCAGCCTCCAAACGACGTCCAAACAGACTCAGATACAGATAACAGATTACACACAGTCAATAGGCATACAGACAGACAAGAGAACGAGTGTGATAAAGTACATCCTCGTCTCAAGCAGAATAAACATATAGTACAGTCATTCAAATCACAGATTGCAAGTGCCGAAATCAAGTTAAGAAACAAACGAGGGGAGTGGTACACTCACCTATTAAGGCGAAATAATGTCCATAATATCTTTCCGGGTAACACTTTCAATTACCGATGAACCCTAAGGTTAATCAAGAGAAAATATTACAGTTCCTCCAGCAAAAGTTAGGTGAATCGAAGACAATTCAAATACTACTAGTATTTTGGACATATGATTTTAGAAGTGAAAAGAGTACATTTAAACCAAAGGACATGAGTAAAATATTTGGAAAACTCATGCTCGCTCGTAAAACTTTGAAATATCCATTTGAGTCGAAGAAATGAAGAAAACGTATTTCTATTAGTCGTAAATTTCATTTTTTCCAAGTGTACAAGTTTCGGCCAGATTCGACCTTATATACCTCGATAAAAGAGGACGCAAATATCCTAGATGGTTCATATGGTATTTGCTCTCAAATCGTTACCTAATCCTCGAGTGTAAATTTGGGCAGCACGCCCTTTGTATTTACCTATTTTTCCAGCCACTTATGGCTTCATTATTTTCCTCAATCAATCCCAAAGTCATACACAATATAAATTCATCACAACAGCCGTTCAATAGGCTCAAAGTCATCCAAGTACAAGATTTAGCTAGGAAAATGACCGGAAATAAGCTTTAAGCTAAGGAACCAAAAAGGCAGATTCACCGCTACTTAGCGTATCGGACATAACCGAAACTAAGCTTATTGGATTGAAGTGCAAGTTATACCGTTTCGAAGCTAAGACAGAGGGCTATAACTTTGATGAAGACTACTCAGTCCAGTTCTCATCGTAACTAGGTCAAAGTTACCAAAACAACCCCAGATTTTCCAGTTCGACGCTCACTGTGAAATTCAACTAGCAGTCCTGATTCATTCAATCATATCTCAGAACACACAACTCCGATTCAGGTAATTTCAAAGTCATTTGAAAGCTAAGATACAAGGCTATAATTCTTAAGCAGTCATCGACAACCAAATCAGTAGTATTCCCGGTCAAACTAACCAATTACAGAAGCTGATTATCAGTTTCGGACAGAAACAGGGTAGCAGGGATATTTCGGTCTTTTCATAGGCTACGTTGATCCGATTGGGCTGAAATTTTTCAGGAAACTATAAAATATCATTCTCTACAACTTTTATGTTTTATACTAAGGCCAATTCGGCCTCTAACTAGGGGTAACAGTACCAGGCAGAATAGGGGAAATTGAAACCCTAAATCTGGAATTTTCCGCACAACATGGAAATTTTCCGCATTTAACTACAATTTACGCACTATAGCTTCATTCTAGACCATTCCAAGCCATCATCCATGGCCAACCCATAATAAACATATAAAAACAGAAAAATCCTCAATAAATAGGAAAATTAGACAACTCAACCATAACTTAAGAAATAATCCACAAAATGACATGCTTCACCGCTAGAAACCCTTAATTGATCACTATTATCATGAGAAGGAAGATATCCAGACAACTCACCTTTGCAACTCCAAGAAGCAAGACAACTAGAGCTTGTTCTTCACAAATGGCTCCACTAAAAGCCTTAAACTAGCTTATCAACTCACTTTTGTGGAGGAATTTGGAATTTAAACGGTAGGTTTACAAGATTCAAGCAAGAAAGGAAGGAAAATTGAAGAAGCTTTCTCTCTTCTTTTCCCCTCAATAATTCGGCCAAGATGCTAGAGAAATAAGATGATTTTTGGGTCAAAATTGAGGTATTAGTAAAGGTGAGAAATAGTAGTCAAAGTCTAAACTCAACTAGGAAAGTGACACCTAGCACCTTTAGGGTTTTAAACTTATCCTTTTGTCTCTCCAAGATTAACCATCTAAGCAACCTCTAATTATCTCTTACCACCTAGTAAATTAATCCCGGTATACAAAACGTAACCTAATTGGTCGAATTCGTCGCACTAGCGGGTCCCACGTCCAAGATACACTACTAATGTCACATAAACTAACTTATACTAGAAAAATTATTTTAAAACTATACTTATAAAATCTCTGGAAAAATTAATATAATAGGTATAATGAAGAAAAAACATGTGAGAGAATAAAATAAAATAATATAAAATACGGGAAATATACGGGTCCTCACAAAGTGAAGTGCTACGAATTTAATTACCTACCCGGGTGACGAAGTGTCGTCACGAGGAGGTATTGGATTGAACTTTGGCAAAGCAAGTGGAAATGAGCTCCTGAGAGCTCTTGTATCCTACTCAAGTGTGTTTTATTATAAATTGTGAATTACTTGAATGTTATAGTTTTCATTATTGTGTCAGTGCTATTGTTATTGAACTACGTGTTTTGAATGTTTTCTTGGCTTCACGAGCATTCGCTCACCCCCGTTAGATTTGTTTTCCTCAACAGGAGTTGGAATGCAAAGAAATGTGAAGAAGTCAACTCGATGGACTTTTGATTGGGGTGTTTGAATGTAATTATTAGACAACTTTTAGAGGTTGTATTTTGGGAAAATGATGTACTTTTGAGAACTGTGTTGTGAAACTTGAAAGTTTATTTAAGGAAGTGACTTTGCTTACTTCGACTGTTATTTCTTGGTTGTTTATCTTAAGTTTGAATTGAAATTGTATCGAGTCCTAGCGAGAGTTAGGCAGGCGTTCCGCGGATACCCTTGGGTTCGCCCTTGGGAGAAGTGGGGCGTCACATTTATGAACTCTTATGCTCGCTACTTTGATATTTCAAGTTTTATACCGTGGTCAACTTGCTACTTGATTTTTGCATGATGTTTGGAACCTCACTAAGTTTTGGCTCACCCTATTAGTTTTGTTTTCCTTACAAAGGATACGAGCGAGGACGTGAAACTGGTACAGGCTAGCATCGTCTAGTTTTTGAATTTTTGCTATTGTACTCGCGCTAGTGCTCGACTAGGGTTGAAAATTATCTGGAACTTAAATCTTTTGTTGTATTTGGAAATGTATGAATAATTGAGATGGACTTGAGCATAAATGTACATTCTAAGTTTGGAACTATTGTTTCATTTCCTTTCGAAATTATAACTTGTTTTCTTGAAGTGAGTGAGTGAGTTCTGATGAGAGTTGGGCAGGCGGGCCACTAAACCCTGGGGTACGCCCTAGGGAGAGGTGCGGTCGTCACACCTATTGGGTTCAAAAGCATTTCAATAAAGCAACCTTTTGTCTACCAAAAGGGATAACAAATTATAAACCTAATTAAATTATGCACTCCACTTATAATATCCAGAATAAAGTCATAGTCCAGCACAATTTGACTGTTGTTCATTGTTTACCTTTGATTATAGATCTTCTGATGTAATTAAAAAATTTGGTGAATTTAGTGTTAATCTCGGTTTGAAGAGAAAAGATGAAAAAGAGGGTCTCTTAAGTATATTGTTTTCCTAATAAAATTATAGTTGATTCAACCAATGAAAGAGAAAAACAATTAGCCAAGTTATGGAAGATGTTTGGAATAGCCTCATTAAAAGAAAAATTTTTGGAATGTTTGGAAACAAGAAAAAGTAACAAAGAGGAGTTCGTCTTTGCGTTGGTAGTGGTATTTTGTTAGTATTGTCAATGTATTTTAATATTGGTTTTAATGATTTAATCTTATAGGCCGTAGGGTATACAACTTGTGTGAAATAGAACCTGTGAGGCCGTTCACATGTGTGACTATCTCTTCATCCGCAAACAATCTGGATATGGAAGTAAAAAATATATTAGCTTTATAGAAGACATAGTGGACCCCACTTGTGACGACCCCACCTCCCTCAGGGCGTACTCTAAGGTTTAGTGAACCGCCTGTCCAACTCGCATCAGGACTCACTCACTAACATTTCCAAATCAATAACACAAAAATCCTTCAATATAACATTTACATA
The DNA here is from genome assembly GCF_003713205.1 of Coffea eugenioides. Taxonomy (NCBI): domain Eukaryota; kingdom Viridiplantae; phylum Streptophyta; class Magnoliopsida; order Gentianales; family Rubiaceae; genus Coffea; species Coffea eugenioides. Next base: position 38,785 of record NW_020864187.1, read on the forward strand.
TTACAAATCGTCCAAATATACAAACCAAAGTACAAGCCCAAAAGAAAAGAATCTAAACGACTAGTACCATAATATAGTGCCCACCAAAAATAAACTTAATATCTCCTATTACCAACTATTACTATTCTTGTCTCTCTCATCCCTGCACCCTGTTAAGGAAAATAAATAATGGAATGAGATAAAAGCTCATAGAGGTTCCAAGAAAAACATGCAGTTAAAATGATAAGATAACAATCACATATATCAAAGTAAACAACTACATAGAGTCATTAATAGTTCACATATTCAAATAAACAATTTATCATAGTAAGAAAAAGATGCGGATACTGATACGGTGGCTCCCGCCAGGTTCTAGACAGAGCACTCGGGATTCAAACGTTGATAAAACTGATACAGTGGCTCCTGCTAGATTCTAGGTAGAGCACATAGGATTCAAATATTGATACAACTGATATTGAGGCTCCTGCCAAATTACAGGCATGGCACTTAGTCTCGTTCAGTATTTCACTTGCAGCCAATTTAGCAATAGCATTTTTTGAGTCTGTCGACAATCCATCAACGTTTGAAATGCAGCAATAAATAACCCATCCACCGATCAACCCCCTACCGGGCCCGAAATCCAAAGATAATAGAGAGGTAATACTCCAGTATACTGGTTCTAGAGGACTCATCCCGTGGAATAAACAATAAACACTATCCATGGTTTGTCAATCTTCTCGACCAAGACTTTGCTGGCTTGATTTGACTAACTAATCGATGGGGTTTAGAATCCCAAGAACAAGTATAGTCGATGAGATAGTATCTCCAACCGACTTTCAAGTCATACATATGTATATCAATTCATTTACAAACAGTTCACTTGTAAACAGGAAAATAAGAGTTTAGTCAAGTCAGGTCGAGTGCGATAAAGTACACACTCGCCTATTCAATATCAAGTTAAGGAAGCTTAGCAGGTCGAGTGCGATAAAGCACACACTCGCTTTTGCAATAACAAGTCAAGATATCTACCAATTTCAAGCAACAAGTCATATTTCGATCAACAAGTCACATGAAACATCAATCAAGTAAATCACATGGTCCTAACATGCAGTTAGAACACTCACCAATTAATCACAATCTTTTCACTTTATACCCTAATTCTTCCTCTTGGACAGTCTCAAGTCCTGTGGTCATATAATACATGAAGAGTCGGGCAATTGAAAGCCAATATACATAAGAAAATTAGAGGTTCAAATCTTCATTTAGGAAACACATCAATTAGCAGGTTTTACCCCAATATAGCTTCCAAAGTTGCATAGGTTTCTTGTTTAAATCAAGGGAAAAATCCACATGGATGCTAGGTCAATGTCTCAAGCAACATATAGAGAAAATGGATGTCGATCATAAGCAAAAATTTTGAGGAAAATGAGACAAGATTCTCAGTGTTTACAACTGGAACTTGCGAGTAATCAAACGTTATCAAACATTTTGGAGCAAATTGTTTTCTTCCTCTTAAATCTCTTTGGTTTAGCTCAAATCAAATAGATAGGCAAAGATCAAAGTCTTGTCAAGTGTTTTGAACCACAATATGTCAAAACTCTCATAAGCAAGTAACAAGTACTGGTAGGCAAGAATCCCACCAAGAATCCACCTATAAACTATCACCTACCCAAAACTCTAAAGAATAAGATTTTTGCTTCATCAAAACTCTTTGTTAAAAGCTCAAAATCAACATACATATGAAGAGTAAGGTTTTAACAATTGTCTTGGACAAAAATAACAAGATTATGTGCAAGAGTAAGTCAAATTAGCTCTCCCACTCTCAAATGACCAATCAAGTAAAACATGGACAACTTGTCTCCAAGTTTCAGGTTAACCTCTAACTTCTACCCTATTCCCATGGCAAACACACTAGCAATCAAACTAACATATCATGAAGAGTATGGTGCATATGCTAGGCGAGGAAATCCATCAAACATTCACATATATAAAGTTCAAAACTAACTAACTAGATTATGCACCAAAGCTGGAATTTTTGCAACATAACTTGAAAAACATAAAATCCCTCATACAAGTCCTTCCCTCGCTCACCCGGTTAACCAAGCAAACTTAGCAACACTTAACCCCCAATTCCTCTATCTAAACTTCCAAGTTTTAACTTTATCTGCATGGCAAAAACATAATAAATCATTGTGACAGCCCCACTTTCCCCTAAGGCGAACCAAAGGGTTTAGCAGACCGCCTGCCCAACTCTCGCCAGGACTACGGAGTCGAATCACACAAACCCGATATTATACGCGATAGAACCCTACGAAAATGAACACTTGAAGACCACCAAGCTCAAATATAACTTACCAAATCATACGGTGAAATGGGACCTCGATAGAACACTTCAACAAAAGAGAAAACGAAACCAAAAAAAAATGAAGCGAAATGGCCACGTCACAATCCGGCCGGATTACAAGCCGGATTCGAGGCAGTGGCGAAACCAAAATTTTTCAAACCTCTCCTGCCAATCCGGCCAACTATCCGGCCAATAACTGGCCGAATATAAAGCCGGATTCGATGAACAGTTCCCGCCAGAAAATTTCTTTCCTGTTTCAAATGCCGTGCTCGTCCATTTCTTCCAACGGTTCCGGAAAAGTTCGCCATAGCCACAGAGACATACAATCTCAAACAAATACACTTGATATACGCAAACACATGCTTATATATATACAATGAAAACTTTACAAAAATCAAAGTGTGACACTTAAGCAAAATACTATTAAGGTTTTCTATTACAAAAGATCTTAACAAAAGAACGTTTACACTAACTCGACCCTTTCTTCAAAATCACGGTGCAAATGTGTTGTTCCCTGTAAGGAAAACAAAGATAATGGGAAGGGGGTGAGCTTACACTCAATGAGGTACCAAAATACAAGTAGTCACGAATCATGGCATTTCACTTTTAAGGCACATATACACAACATATAAGGAAATAAACAAACATCTCAAATGGAAAGGATACAGGTGGCTCTCAGGAGCCAAAATTTCCATTGCTTCACCGGAGCTTGATCAAATAGTAGTTGACACTCTGTCAACTTTCAAATAAAGTAACCATTCCAGTAGAACACCACTTTACACCAAATTCCGTCCACCAATCATACTCCTTACCGGGCCCGAACACCTCAATAGAAACAGAAGTGGTAATACTCGAGTATATCGGAATCAAGAGTCTCAATACCCAAATATTCCCAGAAATCATCCCCATGGCTTATCAATTTTCCTCGACCAAGCCCTTTGCTGGCTCGACTCAATTGACTACCAAGGAGGTTGAGCTCAGATTTATCAGAAAGGTTGTTGGATACAACGTCCAAACGACATCAAATTAAGCTCAGATAATAGATTCAAATTTTCACAGTAAATGGGCATATAGACAAGAGAACGAGTGTGATAAAGTACACCCTCGTCTCATACAGAATAAACAGATAGTATAGTCATTCAAATCACAAATTGCAAGTACAGATAAACCAAGTTAAACAACAAATGAGGGGAGTGGTACACTCACCAGTTCAAACAAACAACTTCAAACGTTTCCTCCCAAAGTACTCGGATCATTGGCACGTCCTAAACCACCAAGGTAAAACAATTGAGACTCGATTACGAGTCATATGTCTAACCACGTAAATTACCAATGCAACACAAAAGTATAGTTTTGGAGTGAAAATGTAGTAGTTGGTCCTAAAGACATGAACGATCCAAAAAATCTTCGCTTCTGCCCAAAACCATACCTACAATGATTTACTAACTCCAAACTTAAGGTGCAAAATGAAAGTAAGAATGATTCTAGGAAAACAGGATTTTTCTAGTTTTGCGCACCACCATTTGAAAAATCATATCTCAAGATTCTTAAGTCCAAAATTGATAAAATTTATACCGTCAGAAAATAGACTCAAAGAGGTACAATTTCTCAGAAGACATATTTATAAGATTCATACCACAAGTCAGTCAACTTCGAGCCTCAAATTGCTTCTTCATCCAGTAAAAGACAGAACAGGTATGTAATTTCAGTTAACTTTGAAAAATCATCATAACTCACACAGATAGAACCAGGGTCTGAAATTTTCATGGTTTGTAGTTCTATGAATCTAGTTTCAAATGCAAGAAACAGAACTCAATTCTGACATTTCTACATCAAGATATAGCAGATTTCCCGAGACTGCACAGAAGTTCTTACGAAAATTTTGACAGCACCTCCCTTTGTTTTTCTTTATTTTTCCATCCAAACCTCAGCACCAATCACTTCTCAATTCCACTACAATTGCAACCACAAATCACAAGCTATCAAACACCTTTAATTAGGGCCACAATACCCTTCAAATACAACCAAGTGATAGCCCAAATTAGAAACCCTAAAGCTGGAATTTTTGCACCCAAGCTGGAAATTTCTTTAGGTGAGTGAAACTAACACATATAATCTCAATATTGCACATAACAAAACTAACAATCCATGGTAAATACTTAAGCATCAAATAAGGGCAGAAAAATCCCCAAAAATCTGAAATTTCCCATAACACCACTTCCTTCATGAAATTTTTCCATAAAACTACACAACTCACAGCTCTAAACCACTAATTAACAATTAATTGAAGTAAAGAGGAAGTTCTTGGTAAAATACCTTAAAACTCCAAGAAGAGTGATAGCTTAGTGCGTCCCTTTCCAAAACAACTCTACCAACACCTTTAATATCCCTTAGAGAGCAACTTCTATGGAGTAGTTTGAAATTTTAATGGTAGAAACTCAAGATTGAGCAAGAAAATGAAGTTGAGGTTGAAAGTTTTCTCTTGTTTCTTCCTCTAAGAGGTTCGGCCAGCTCAAGCAAAAAATGAAGATGATCTTGGTCAAATTTTGTATTTAGTAAAGGTGAAGAAAAGTTGGTCAAGTCCACCATCCAATCGAGTCGAGACGCATGGCACCTTTTAGGGTTTAAGCTTATCTTCTTTCTTCCAATGGTTAATCCATCTAGCTAACCTCTAATTGTCTCCTAGCATCTTGAAAAATAATATCACTTAATACAAAACTTCAACGAGTTGTCAAAAATATATCGCATTTACCGCACTAGCGGGTCCCACGTCCAATATACACTTCTAATATCTCATGAACTAACTTATACTAGAAAAATGATTTAAAACCTATACTCACTTATAAAATAAGGTATAATGAAGAAAATGCATTCGAGAAAATAAAATAAAATGTTATAAGATAAAGAAAATTTATGGGTCCTCACAATCATAGTTAGCATAGCATGTGTCATATGGAATATATTCTTGGCAAGAAAAATTATCAAAATCACACATAAATAACTTGCAAATAGGCTATGCACTTCATACACCAAAGCTGAAAACTGCCCATAGAACTTGAAAACAGCATGAAACCTTCCATAGAAATCATTCCTTCTCATCCTAGACCCCCATACATCAAGGAAACTCAAAACCTAGTAGATCATCAAGTAAACCTAGTAGATCATAAAACATCAAGAAAACCTATTAGTTCCTCAAGTACATCTAGTAAATCATCATGTAAACATCAAGAAAGATAGGTTTCCTAACAAAATTTACCTCTTTACCTCCAAACCTAAGGATGGCAAGCAAATCAAGAAAGATGCAAGGCTTTCTTCCTCCAAAAACCTCACCAAGAGCTTTCATCCAAACTTGATTCAAAGTTCTACAAAGTAGATTGGGGTTTTTCTTTTGATTTCTCACCAAATAAGCAAGAATCAAGGCTTGAAATTGAGTTGGTTTTCTCTCCTTTTCCTCTCTCAAATTTCGGCCAAGAAGAAAGAAAAACAATGAGCTTTGTGTGATATAAAAGGTTGATTTGGATAAGGATGAACTCTTAGTCTTGGTCAAGGTTTCATGGATAAGCCACAAGCGGTGCAAAAAGGTGAATGTCTATCTATTTGTCTCTGATCACCAAGATATTTAGTGCTCCTCTAATTAATTCTTAACACCTCTTGTCACATAATCCATTTTGCACAAAACTCTCTCTAATTGACCAAATTTATTGCAGACACCTCACTAGTTGGTTATATTAGCATAATGCTCTATGAAATTCAACATGCACCAAATTAACTAAGGTAAAAGGATAAAAAATCATGACTTAACCATTAAATCAACCAAAAATTCATGACAAGTAGATTAAAATACAAAATATAAAAATAATTTTTGGATTCTCACAATCTTCCCCCTTAAAAGAATTTTGTCCTTGAAATTTTTAAAAAAATAAAACTCGGTTCTACAGGGTTCCTCCGACTCCCAAGTAGCTTCCTCTCACCCAAAATACTTCCCCACTATTGAACCTAAAGAAAAATCTTACTAACGTAACAGTTAAACTAATATGCTAAGGCAGTTGAAAGAAGGTTCCATTATTCAAGGTGATATAGACTTAGGCATCGATAAAAAGAAGAAATCGTAATTACGAAATGTTTATCTCAACTCATATCTTTTGATGATTACAAAACAATTGGATGTTTCTAATACCTTTTGTAGAGATCCTTTTCAGAAATGAACCAAACAGGTCTGTGGATTTAAAGCAGAAAAAGAAGATAAAAAAGAATAAAGTCTGCTGAGGATGATGTCGGACGCACAAAAGGAGAGTATCGGACGTCCGACATTCTTTGAGTATCTTCGGACGAATAAAGAACTCAGACTCGGACGTCCGAAGAAGACAAGCCAGGAGTTACTTGTTTACTGATCAGGATCGGACGCTCAACACCTGTGTATCGGACGTCCGACAAGTATTGCTGCTCTTCGGACGAATCACTCAGGATGCATCGGCCGTCCGAAGGAATTGAAGAAGAAAGTCCAAGAATGCATCCTACCCTCGGACGCATAAAAACCAAGTATCGGACGTCCGACAACACCAACGGCTAGTTGACTCTTCAGTTGCCTTCTACCCATTGACAGCATTAATTGAAGAATTCTCTGGTCTCCTATAAATAGAACAAAGTCAACCACTTCAAGACAATTTTGTACAACAAGACTACATCAGATTATGAGTGATTCAAGTGCTAGAATACTCAAAAAGAACATTTGTACTCTTTGTTTGTGCAATCTTCGTATAGTTTTTCAAGTGTGACACAGCTTCTTCAATAGTGTAGCATAGTGAGGGTTTGCGAGTGTTTGTAAAACTTCCTTGCTTGACCAAGTGTGGTTTGGGGCAAGAAGGAAGTGATCCCTTCCTTGTACACAAAAGATTGGTTGCAAGTTTGTTCAACTTGAAGTAACTTGGTATATAAAGGTGGTGTTCAAACCTCAGTTGTGTTTGAAGCCTGGTTTGCTTCTTTACTTTCATTTACTGCTTTTCTACATAAACTGTTCTTCTCTTCATCTCACGAATATCGGTGCTCTTGTGCTATCTCGTTCATTGGGAGGTATTTGAGAAAAGAAAGGTAATCTGTGAAAAAGTGGACTATATCTTAGCAGTTCTTTGAAAGCCTAATTCACCCCCCCTCTTAGGTTGTCCTCGATCCTTACACGAAAGTTGTATACTACTCTTGTCAGATCTTCAAATCATACACTATGCTTTTGACAAATATTCTCCAATGTAAATCTCCTATCATTTCTACAATTATATCACTAAACACGTACTATCCTCTCTAATCGAAATTCCTTTCTTTATTACTAACCACAAACCAAAAGAATAGTTTGTAGAAATTGAATAATCGACAAGGATTTAACTCCAAACAAACACAGACATTTAATATCACTGGTTAAAACATCAAGCACCAAGTTCATTATTTCTAAAGGAGATACAACTTACTACGTAAAACTTTCGCCATACATAGTCCAATAAATACAACTATTTCAGGTAAAACATCACTAATTGCTAACTTCAACCATTGCAGCAGCTTCACCATCACGAAATTCATTTATTTTGGACAGTTCCTCATCCGATGTCCAAGTTTATCGCATGTGAAGCATGCACCAGTTTTCGAATAACATATTCCAATATGAGTTTTGTTATAGGTTTCATACTTAGTAGCTACACTTCTCTTCTTGAAGTATTCATTCTTCCTTTTCTTCCTGTGACGACCCTACCTCCCCCTAAGGCGTACCTAAGGATTTGGTGGACTGCCTGCCCAACTGTCGTCTGGGCTCACTGCATTCACTACAATAAATTCTCAAAATAACCATTCAACCCTCCAAATTAACAGTAGATTTCTACAATTCAACCAATAATTCAAGTTTAATTACAACCCAAAAGTGAAACGTAAGATACACCATTAAAGATCAAAATACAATCTGTCTACCAAAAGTACATATTCAGGAGGATTAGTACACATTAGTTCAAACTTATCTGCTCCGAACCTCAAACTCCTGTAAGGAAAACAAACTAATGGGATGAGCTTATGCCTAATGAGGTTTCCAAACAAGCATCCTGTGAGGACCTGAAAAATTTTCTTATTTTATTTTATTTTTTCGAATACATTTTCGTTACTTTACCGTATTGCCTTTGTGACGCCCCGAAAAAATGAGTGTGAGAACCCGAAAATTTTTATATATTTTCTAGACATTATTTTGTTTCCTTGTTTATAATTTTGTACCTTTCTTCAAGATATTATACATTTTTATAAAGGAATATAATTTTCAAATCATTTCCTTGATACAAGTTAGTCCACGTTAAGTTTGAAGTGTATTATGGACGTGGGACCCGCTAGTGCGGTAAATGCAATATATTTTTGACAACTTGTTGGAGGTTTGTATTAAGTGATATTATTTTACAAGGTGCTAAGAGATTTGTATTAGAGAGATAAAAAGATAAGCTTTAAGCTAAAAGGTGACAAGTGTCACCATTCAATTCACCCTTGGACTTTTGACCAAGATATTTTTACCATCTTAAAGCTAATTTTGGCCATTTTATTTCTTCATTTGAAGCTCTCTTGGCCGAACTCCTTAGGGAGAGAAAAGAAAGAAACCTCCAACTTCTTTCTTCAATTTCTTGCCTTGATCTCACAAACCAACCGCTAAAACTTTGATTTGCTCCATAAAGACCTTTCTCTTGGTAGGATTAAGGTGAGTGGTGAAGTGGTTTGAGAAACAAAGGTGCTAAGTTGCTTGTTGTCTTGAGGTTACAAGGTGAGTTGTTAAGAATCTTTCCCTTTAGCTTTGCTAATGTTCAATTGGTGGCTTTAGTGGTTTAATATGATGACATATGGTGTGATTATGGTTTGTTTATGGTTGGAAGTGAAGGTTTGATGAATTTTGATTTATTCTTGTTATTTTTCTGTTTTGTATGAGGATCATGGTTTGATCATGGTATGATGGCTGGTAATGGTGTAAAATGAAGCTTGTATATGTTAGTTGAAGTTGGTTGCGAAGAATTTCTGGTTTGATACGAAATTCCAGGTTTCGGGTTTGCTTTTGCCCTGTTTTGACCGGATTTATTTGGGCATGTTAGAGGCTGAAGCTGTGACGCCCTGAAAGAATGAGTGTGAGAACCCGAAAAATTTTCGAATTTTCTAGGGTTATTTTATTTAATCGCCCGCCTTTTCTACATTTTCTTTATTAGAAAAATTTCCCAGATAAATTTTATGAGCAAAGATAGTTTTAAAATAATTTTTCTAGTATCGGTTAGTTTTTGAGAAATTCAGAGCGTATTTTGAACGTGGGACCCGCAAGTGCGGTAAATGCATTATATTTTTGACAACTTGTTGAAATTTTGTATTAAGTGATATTATTTTACAAAGTGTTAAGATATTTGTATTGGAGAGATAAAAAGATAAGTTTTAAACCTAAAGGTGACAAGTGTCACCATAAGATTTAGTCTTGAGTTTGACTACTATTCATAACTTTACCATTTAATTGAAATTGACCAAAAATCTCTTCATTTTGCAAGCTTCTTGGACGAATTTTTGAGGAGGAGAAACAAGAAGAAAGCCTTCAACTCCAACTCCATTTCTTGCTCAATCTTGTGAATCAACTGTTAAACTTTCAAATTCCTCCACAAAAGTCACTTGTTTAGGAAGATTGAAGGTAGTGGTGGAGTGATTAGAGAAGGCAAAGGACTAAGCCATCAACTTTCTTGATATTTCAAGGTTCATGTCTAGCAATCCTTTCTTTGTTCTTGATTATGCTAAATTAGTGACTTGTGATGGCTAAAGAGATGGTTTGATGGATTATATCTTGAGTTGTGGTTGACTTGATGAAGTTTTATAATTTTTGGGGATTTTTCTGTTTTAATATAGGCATGGTTGTGTGGCTATCTATGATGATTGGAAATGGTATATAATGATTCTAGAAGGTGGAAAAAGTGGACAATTGCAATCAATTTCTGTTTTGGAAGAAATTTCAGAAAATTAGGTTTTCTGAAGGAACATTCTGCCCGAATTTATAGCACCTAGTTAGAGGCTGAATTGGCCTTGGTTGAAAACATGAAAGTTGTATGGAATGACATTTTAGAGGTACCTACAAAATTTCAGGTCAATCAAAGTAGTGTAGAATGAGAAAAGTCGAAATTACTATTGCTGTTCTGGTTTTACCCGAATGTAAGATTTGCGCCTGTAATTGGTTGTTTTTGCTGGAATTGCTTCCGAATTGGTTGTTGATGTCTTCTGATGAAATGTAGCCCTGTTTCTTAGATTTCAGATGGTTTTTGAATTTCTGGATTTGGACTTGGATAGCCTGCTTTATGATGTTTCCGCTAGAATGCGTTCTGTGAATCGGTTTTTGTGATTCTGGTATAGTATCTTGCATTTTTGACCTGGTTACACTCGAAAATGGGTTGAGTGACCTTCTGCAATATTTTATCCCTATCTCTTAGCTTCGAAACGGTGTATCTTACACCTTAATCCGACCATCGTAGTACCTTTGGTGTCATTACCGTAAAATGACGTCAAAACTGTTTTTCTGGTTTTGAGCTTAACTTTCATTTCCGGACTTTTCCCTAGCTTGACTTGTACTAGTACTACTTGGAGCTTGCTGAATGGCTATTGGATGAACTTGTTGTTGTGTGTGTACCTTTGGGTAGGAATGAGGAAATAATGAAGCCATGATGGCTGGAAAAGTTAACAAATTCAGGGGAAGTGCTGTCCGAACTTTGAAGGAACTTGTTTGCATTGAGTTTGTGATTTAAGACTTGGATTTGAGCAAGGCAATGATATTTGATGGATGATTTCTGAGCCATGGAGGTGAGTGACCCTAAACTATTTCCAAAGTAGTTGTGAAATGTTTCTTGCATTATTTATTTGATTGCATATCATGCGTGCTTGCATGTGGATTCATGATATGATTTGGCTTCAATGAGTTTTGGGAAAGTCTTGTGCTGGACACCAACGTCTCCACCTTGTTTATGGTTCATGTTCATGTTTATCTGGAGCTCAAAAAAAGGGCTCCCTCTCTGTTAATGTTAAATGATCTATTTGAGCGTTAGGTGTTCAAGTGCAATGATTTCACTAGCTTACGAGAGCAATAAACGTACATTTGATCTCTGAATCATGACATCATCGAAATGATCGAAATGCAACATTGTGAAATATATTTGATTACTGATTTTTTCGGTTACTCGCTGAGCTTCAAACTCACCCCAAAAATATTTTATTCCCCTCCACAGAGCTCAAAGCGAAGGAAGGACTTGTTGTGCTTATTCACATGTCTGGATGGCCTATATCTTGTACAGTTTGGATTTGGAATCATTTTATGTATAGTTGGGAATTGTTTCCGCTTCACTTATGACATGTAACTTTTGGAGAATTTGATGTATATTGGAGATTTATATTGTAATATTTGAGGTTTATTCTTGTAATTCATTTGAGGATTGTAGTGAACGACTGAGTCCCGGCGAGAGCTGGGCAGGCGGCCCGCCGAACCCTCTGGTTTGCCTTAGGGGGAGGTGGGGCTGTCACAGAAGCAGGCTTAGGGTAAAACATAAAAGTTGTAGAGAATGATGTTTTATAGTTGCCTGCAAAATTTCAACCCAATCAGAGCAACGTAACCTATGAAATGACCGAGCCCAGATTTCTGTTTTCGTGGAGTTTTCCGTTTTTGACCATGAAAATGCATGATTTGTGTAGACACCAAATTTTTGGTGTAATTTCATTTACTTTTTTAGTTTTTATTTGTAGTGTTAGTTTTATTCATTTTTTAGTTTTTAGTTTCTAGTTTTATTTTTATTTTTAAGTTTTATCATAGAATTTCTTGAAAAAGGAAAAAAGAAAAAGAAAGGAAAAAACATTCAAAAAAAATGTGATTTAGTCGTTTGTAATTTAAATTCAATGCTTTCTTGAAAGTGGAAAAAAGAAAAAGTAAAAAAAAAATGATGAAAATGGAAGATGAAAAAGGATTTGGAAATTGCACTTTGTTTTTCTAGTTTATTTATTTTTTTCACCCAATGTTAATTAAATTGTTTTTGTTATTTATTTTTATTATTATCAATTTTGTTTTTATCAAAAAAAAAAAAAAAGAAAAAAAAAAGAGAGAGGATGCGCGACAGCAAGCTGCGTTTTTTCGCAGCTTGCAAAGAGGGGCTCGGGCAGGCCTTAGCTGCAAATATAGGAGAGATGGCTGGGGTTTTAGGGCTGATAGCTGGATATAAAAGGAAAGGAAAGAACAGCCGCAAAGGGGGTCGGAGGGGAGAAACAGAAAAAAAAAAAAGAAAGGAGGTCTTGAGAGTGGGCAGCGAAGAGAGTAAAAAGGGCAGCTGGGGTTCTGGGCAAGAAACCTACGGGTTGAGGAGAGATCGAGCAAGAGAGGGGCCACGGGACAAGAAGAGAGTAGGAGAGCCGTAGGATAAAGGGTTTGGTGAATGGGTTTTTATATTTGGACAGTAGCCGCAAGGAGGGGGGGATAGAAAGAAACCACTGAGAGCAAAAAGAGGTAAGCGACGGAGAAACAAAAAGGAGAATGGCTGAGTGAGGAAATCAATAAAGGAACCAAGAGCTGGGTTTGAGAGCTGAGAATTAGAGAGTCCGAAAGAAAGGAGAGAACTTCGTGAGGGCTGAGCAAGGAGAAGAATTACCTTGAAGCTCCAAGTTGCGGTTTTTTCCAGCGCTGGGCATCTCTGTGGCAGAATCCTCTTCACCAGTTTGCGTTTGGACGTCTTGCCTAAGAGCCTTCGTGATTATTCAATCTTACAGGCGTCAAAGGTAATCTCTTTTGCCTTCTACTTCCCATACAAGCCTAGATATTCTCTGAACATGCCAAAAATCTTGCTGCTGTTTGTTATGAACTGCTTTGATGATTTGATTCTTATGGCAGCCGAATGGGCTGAGCTTTTTGTTGAAAATCTGTTGTCTAATCTTGTCCTGAGGAAATAAAATCTGGTGGTTAATGTTTTTTGGGAGAAATTGTTGCTCTAAGTTGCCTGCCTGACTTGGTATGCCGCAGATGTGAAAAATCAGAAACTTGTGGGGTTTCATAAACACATTTGTTTTTGCCGGCTTTCCCTCTAACTCAGATTTTACTCTTGTTTGTGCACTTAGTTTCGAATCATGATGAGGTGTTTGGGAGTTTTTCTATGGGTCTTTTCCTGTTGAATCCATGAGATGTGCTTGAATCCTAGTTTGGTTATGTTTGAGTATGAAGGCCTGCTGCAACTGCTTTGAATTTTCGTTTTTTGTAGCAGCAGTTTTGAGAAAGAATCAATTTTTTTTGGCTGCTAAAATTTCTAGAATGGCCTAAACTACCTTTGGGGTTTTGTTTGTTGTTTCATGGTGTCCCGTGTATGTGCTTGCTGCCATTCCAAGTAGCAATGTGTGATGCACCATTAAACTGCTTCAAGTAGCTAAAATCTGCGGCAGCAGTGATTTTCCTTTTGCTTGTTCAAGGTTTGGCTTGCTTGAGAATTATGTTTTCTTTGGTGCTCGGTTGGCATTGGCAAGCTGTGGTCATGTGTGCCATGAGTTTTTCCCTTCGAGCATTTGCCAGAAAATGCATTTCAGTTTGCTGAACCAGAAACTCACGGCCTTGTCTTGTTGCTTTCTTCCATTTTGGTTCCAAGTTTTGCTGATTTTATTAGACAATAATTCCAGCATGTTTCTTCTTAGTCTGTTTGCATGAATGTGTTTGATTCGAATAAAGAATTGGCGTGAACATGGTTGCAAGGAAAGAGATTTGCTGAAGTTATAAAATGTTGCAGCAGTTCATTCAGTTGAATTCATTGCAGAAAATTCTGTTTCTACGTATGCATGCATGAAAAACCAAATGAAAAATTGTACTTTGACCCCTTGGGTTTCCCCTTAAGCCACTAAGGCCCAGAAGCTTTGAAAAATCAGTCAATTGGGTCCCTGTAATTTTGCAGCAATGCTACAAAGTCTCAATTGAGTTCTAATTTCTTGCAAATAGGTCTTAATCGAGTCTTGAGCCATTACTTGCCCTTTTCTTTGCCTTTGGACCCTTGGACCCTCGAAGTTCCTAAAAGTGTTTGATTAGGTTGGAGTGCTTGGTTAATGTTCGCATTTGAGTCCTTGGTGGCCTCAATTTTTCAACTTGTTTGCTTGTTTGCATTCATTTGTTTAGGCGGTACTTAATGCATGATTTTGTGAACTGTGTCTAAATGAGCTTGTGTTTGCCTAGTTCCTTTAATTTTCCCAAATAAATTGGTACCTTGACCATTTCTTTTATTTTGGAGGATAAATAAGTGATTTCACTTCATCGGGGCCCAATTGCAAGGGAGGTAACCTCTATCTCCTTGATTTTTCATTTCTCCTATGTGACTCAACGTGCTAAGTGAATTGCATGTCTACTTTGCTTTCCTAGCTTTTCTTTAATTCCTTTTACTTATGTCATTTACTTTTTGTTTTCATTAAGTTATTCATTATGGGGTATGTGTACACCTCTTGGCTTGTAATAGATAGGGCCTGGCGAGCATTTTGTCCATTTTTCCCTTCCCCTTTTGTTTTAGTTAGCAAATGTAATAGGTTCATTGCTTGTTTTTGTTGCTACGTGTTTAATCGCTTTATTAGGCTCTTGCATCTAGTCGAGCATGCTAAATGTTACGTGCTATGTGTTTATGAGTATTTGATATGTCTACTTGCTTTCCATAGTGTGGATGAATGGAATGGATGAATGTACGTCACCACACTAGTCCAACGCTAGTTGTGGCTTCTTTTATCGTTTCCACTAGTCTAATGCTAGTAGGAATTCATAGAAAGGGCTAGTCCAACGCTAGACCCAATAGGATTTTTCCTTTGTTTTTCATTAATGCATTATTTGCCTGTTCACTACATATCATACATTTTTCCTTAGTTTTATCATTTGGCATGCTCCTCAATTCCCCTTTCCCTTCATTTTAGGCCTCTTGCATCTCATGCTAGTTATAGGGTCCATTTTGTTTGAGAGTCCCCTTAAATATGGGATATAGACGAGTGTGGCTTTTTCCAAGCCTTAGCACGCTTGTATTCCCTCTATCAAAGGGAAAATTAAGTCACAAAGTTAAGACTCCCCGTTCCCATCTTGATGCATTCCTATAGGATTCATGCATTTTTCATTCACGATCACATACACTTACTTTATATTCTCTCTCTTTTTCTACATTCTCACTTCACACTACTTTTACACGTTTTTATTCAACTACTCACACTCTATACCATATCACTCGCACACATGCACTTTATATTATTTTCACATTATCATTCTTTACTCACTTTACCTTGTAAATACACTTGCACACCTCCACTTTTCTCACTTCACATAAACTTACATTTTCACATGACATGCACTCCATTCATTTTTACGTCATTTAGGATTACGTGTGACCTCTCCAAAGGCTCATTAGTGGGTTTCACAATTAATGTGATTGGCACCACTCAACCTTTGAAGAGAAATTTCCCCCATGTCCCCCTAGGTCTAGGTTTTTGCATTCATATAGTCATATCCTACACGCGATACATACCTTGGGTAGAAAAATTAGGAAAGGTAGGGCTAAATCACGCAACTAGCCTTGGCTAGGTCGAAGGGGTGCCTTGGATTTTTATCCTTGCCTTCCCCTTCGTCAAATGTGACTCCCGAACCTTTTTCGTTGGTTTACGTGGACTAGGAGTCGTTCAAAAGGGGTTTCTTTCTATCTTTCCTTTAAAAAATTTCTTTTTGGGTGACTTGGTACACCCTAACTCTATACCAAGTGGCGATTCCATTTTTGATACACAAAAACCCTTTTGAACTTTATATGGCCAAATCGTCGCATTCTCAAGTCCCATGGCCTTTTACTTTTCATTTTGCACACGTTCACATTCCACTACTCACACAACACACATCGAAAAGTGGGGCGCGACAGTTGGCGACTCCACTGGGGACTTCCAAAGTGGGTCCAAGCATTTGATTTAGCCATTCTTTTCCTTTTTCTACCTTTTTTATGTATAGCATGTGGATATTAGGATTGCATTTTCCATTTTAGGACTTTTTGCCTCGTGCGCGTATCTAACTATTCCCTCACTCACGTATGTGTGATTGGTTGCTTGGATGTATGTTGTATTTATTTTATCTCGCGCTTGCATTGCATTTGGGAGGGATGTGTGTCACCTTTAGAGCCTCACGTGGTTCTCAACCCTTTCCCTCAAAATAGGGAGCACTTCATACGTGCACGTTTACTTACTGTTATCCCATTTTATTTTATTTTCATGGGCGCCATCCCACACCGCCTTGTAGGACTAGGATCGATTGCCTTGGGTAGGCGGATGGTGTGCTCTGCGCCCATAGCGCTACCTAAGGGATCACTCGAGCCACCGACCGAAGGCCCTGGGAGTGATGACCCTTCACCTTTAGGTCTGAAGGCTTGGGGACCTTTTAAGCCTTATCGAGTCTAGTCGCATTAGTGAACCCCAACCTCATGCATCCATGTTAGCATTTTCCTAGGCTAGAGTCGGCCTCACCTTCTTTTAAGCACATTAGGCACGAGGGAAGGGGTTCCACCCCTTTTACTTGTTTTATTGTACCTCTTTTCTTAATTGCTCCCAATGTGTTATGTGTACTATCAATTGCACTAACCATTCTTTTGTTTTCTTGGATTGCATTCATGTGCCTTAGCAATAAGAGGCCTTTTGGCACTCTTTTAGTGGCTCACCCACTAGATAACTCACATGTTTAAATTTCAGTCATTATACTTAATAAATACATTTCATTTTAGACCTTTTCCCCCTCGATGCATTATTTATGTCCTTTAGGTCATATTTGTCACATATTTACATCGCTTTAATAAAATGGCATCATGCATAAACCATAGAAAGGGAATGCCACATAGGGAATCCCGTGTTTAGGAATAAGCCACCTTGTGTCTCGGATACTTAATCCAGTGAGACTTGCACGTTTACATTTTGTACCATCCAAAGGGGTAGTGCACAAGGTAAGGTAGGATCCGATCATTTTCATGGAGCGATCTTTGGAACATGAGCATCTAATAATCACTTTTTGGCCATTTTTATCAAAATTGGTAAAATTCCCTCGCGCAAAAGGACATTAATTTGAAGAAAATTCACAAATGATTCCTCCTATTGAGACGATAAATCAATTGAGGCCAAATCGTGATTTTAGAAAGCTCATAGACTAATTTTCTGAAACCACCAATGGCCGGCCGATTCAATCGATCCATTTTGTCAATTTTGGATAAACCATCATTTGACCAATTTACCCTTTTTAGGGTCACCTGGTCGATTTTTGAATAAATCGTCAATTCATTTGACCAATTTACCCTTTTTAGGGTCACCTGGTCGATTTTTGAATAAATCGTCAATTCATTTGACCAATTTACCCTTTTTAGGGTAATCCGGTCGATTTTTAATAAATTGTCAATTTCATTTGACCAATTAGGATGTCAATGTCGAATTTCAAAATGGAAAACCTAGTCGATTTTGAGAAAAGCATCCATTGCATCCAGCCATTTGATCAGTTGGAGTTTTGACCCGTGCTTCACTGAGAAAAGTTGTCAAAACGAATTCCAATCTCTTCGATAGGAAGTTCGTCAAGGTCAAACCCGTGCGTTTTTGCAAGTTCTTGTATCGATCAAAAGTGATCAATCCCTTCGGACGAAGTCCTCATTTTGACAAACGTCCCTTCTCATTCCAAAGGGCCAAATTTTTTCAAATTATTTTTCACTCCATAAGCTGATCGGATCCATCAGGTATTGTATAGTGCCTGCTCTGGAGGATTGCATCTTCATGCTAGGCCTACCCTTGGCACAAAAAGGGTTCTCCCATAGGACATGCATACCGATTTTATATTCTTATTTACTAATTCAGGGTATTTTTCTTTCTTTTGTTTTTCCCCCTCCCCTGCATTCATAAAAATGTTTCAATAAGGTGAAAATGTTTTTCTACATCTGATGACACTTCTGATCTAATAAAGTGTCAAAATTGCAAGTATTGTGTGATTCTTGGGCAGGTCCTACAATGAAAACATAAATGATCTATCTGAAAGCTCTACGCTAAGCCTCTGAGAGATTTTGTAATTATTTTTCAAAGGAAAATTCTGTTTATTTGATTTGTTAATACATTTTGTTCCAAAAGAAAATGAGATGAAAAGTGTATATGTGGAGCTCCTTACTAGTTCCTCTTTTCTCATTGTATTATGATTGAACGACAAATTTTGTCTTAATCTTGTTAGTAATAAAGTTTTGAACAAATATTGTTTTGTGTATTCATGTACATTTCATTCTTTAGCTCATTAAGAGATTTCATGATGAATTTTAAGAAATAAGACCGAATTGAGAGTTTTTTCAACCTGCAACCTGAAAATTCGCAAGTGTATGCTTTCAAAAATCCTTGTGTACACTAGATTGCTGATCCAAGCTACACAATAAGAGTGTTCAAAAATTAAAAGAGGTCACTCAGAAGGCCCATGAGATACCTTTCTCCTGCACTTAATCCCAAAATAAAGTCAGTCACGTTGATTGATAAATTGGGGCAACTTTTGCTTGAAAATGTTCGAGGTGTCTAATCCGATTCATTCACGTCTAAGTGAAAGCAAAAATGAGCATTATTCTTGTTTGTTTTGAAAATTTGGAATGATACTTTGAGCATTCGTTTCTCTACCTATACAGATTTTATCATTTGCTCTCCCATTTGAGCCTTAAAAGAATAATTTCGTTTCAAATAAGAGCCTTAATGATCACTACCCTACATTGGGAAAATTTTCAAAAAGGAATGGATTCTCAACGAGCCAATTCGTTTACTTGGTTAACATGAGGCGTAAGAATGATACATTGGACATCGTTTCTACAACCTAAACACCATTTATCCCTTGCATCCTCATTTGAGCCAAAAATTGGTGGTTTTTTCGAGTGCACATATGATCGCACCCCACATTGGGGAAGGAGATTGGGGAATTTTGAAAAGGAAAAAAGGAAAAAGAAAAGGGAACCGCGAATTGGGGAAATTTGATTCTACCAGGGTTTCAATTTTTGAAAAGAAAAGAGAAAAGAAAAAAGACAAGTTCTATCCGGTGGATCGCCTATGTTTCACAAATATGGATGAACAAGGGTCTTCCTCAGTCAGTTAAGTCAGATACATGCCAGAAATTTCGCATTAATGAAAGTTTCCTTTCAGAGTTATTGTAAGGAACGGAATACAAGTCAGGCTATCTTCTTTTTCAATCAAACATTCTATCCCTAGTTATCCCTTTTGAGCCTTCAGAATAAATTATTTCATTTGGCAACCCTTGAGAATCGCAAACCCCACACTGGGGCAAGTTTGAGTTGAAAAGGAAAATTTCAAGAAGTGAAAAAGTGAAAAGCAACAAAATCAAAAGCAAAAGAAGAAAAGAGAACCTCAGTTCAAAAATAAACTGGGGCAAATTTCAAAGAATGGCAAAAAGCCGAAAAGTCAAAAGAAGAAAGAAAATGAAAGTGAAAAAGCCTCAATTGAGCATAAACTGGGGCAAAGTCTTGATTTAACCCTAAAAAGGGTTGGCGCAACAATGCGATCTCAGATTCTTCAAACCACTTTTGAAATCTGCCTTCAAGCCTTAACTTTTCTAAGCACCCCACCTGACCCCATTACAAAAGCCGAAAGTCCTGACTTCCATTCTTTGCAATGGCCCTGTCAAGAAAATTTCTGATGCCGGAAAATTTTAGCTGTATTTCTGAATTGCTTGGGTATGGGGTTGACGCTTCTCACCATGTGAAAACCCACCAAGTTGAGGGAAAGGGAAAAGAAGCAAAAAGCAAAGCAAGAAAAGTAAATGCAAGAAAAATGCAGGAAAATTTGACGCTGAAGTCCCTGGTGAGTGATGAGAAAAATGCGAACAAATTCTGAGATTTTTGAGTTCAAAATAGGGGCAATTTTGAAAAATGCGATCTTCGGTGCAATGTCCTTGAAAGTTTTATTCTTTAACTATCGTTTTCAAGCTACATTACAAGCTAACAAAGTCCATCGTTGACTTATTCCTTCATGACAACCCAAAGTGAGTATTATGCTCATAAGAAATCCATCAATCATCTGTGATCATAAGGAGTATAGCCAGTTTTCACAGGTTTAGCTATCGCTTCTACCCATGTTGTTGCAAGCCTATAAAGCTTATACGTTGACTAAGTTTTCTTAAAAAATAAGGGTGACAAACTCTTTGCTTTCACTAAGATATGATATTGAATAGAGTACATACAATTGGGGCACAAAATAAGACAAGTCTTGGCCTCCCATTTCCTTTAGTCATTTCCAAGTCAGAAATAACGCCCATTTGATTAGTCTTGAAAGATGGGCCAACCAGAAAGTGGTGACCTGTTATCCTAAGCACCGATGCTAAAAGTGAGGAAGAAATCTTCTTGAATTTGGTGTTATTCTAAGGGATTCATCATGAAATTTCTGCATAAGTTCAAACTCGACGTTAAGTGTCTTCACATTGTATATATGACTATTTTCTAAATTTTAGAAGTGCTGTTTCTCTTTGTTCAAATAAATGGGGAATCATCTGAACAAATTGTTGCAATCAAGGGAGCCCACACTGGGGCAAAATTTTATTTGTGAGATTTCATGAAATAAGCCCACACTGGGACAAAATTTTTTGTAATACATTTGAGGATGTCAAAACCAATCACGCTGCTCTTTTCAAATAAGAAGTTTGAGTGCATGTTATACTTTGATGAACCCCTGGTGCAGGTATTCATGGTTCAAAATGTCAAAAAGCATCCAGTGAGGCAGAAGTCCGATATTGGAAAAGAAAAGGAAGAAAAGGACCCGACACGGGGGCAAATTATTTTTGGCAAGATTCTCTCAGGGAAAATCAGATTGGATCTTATCCTACTGATTCCAAATGTCAACATTCCAAAAATCACGTTGGGCCTGGATTTCGTGCCGCCAACATTCCAAAGAGCAAGTTGGGCCTGGACTTCGTGCCGCCAACATTAAAAAAAAAATCAAGTTGGGCCTGGACTTTGTGCTGCCAACACCGCAAACATCACGTTGGGATCGGGTTTCATCCCGCCAACCTCGGCAGGACCGGGTTTTATCCCGCTGACCGCTTCTATCACATTGGGACCGGGTTTCATCCCGCCAACCTCGGCAGGACCGGGTATTATCCCACTGGCCGATTATCATGGCAGGGTCGGGTTTAATCCCACTGACCAATTCATCAAACTGGGGCAAATTATCTTTGGAAAATTTCTCAAAAAAAAAAAAAAAAAAATCAATTATCAATCAAATCAAGTTCATCACAAATCAAGTTCATCACGGCAGGCTCGGGTTTTGATCCCGCTGTCTGATTGTCAAAAGCATTTCATTTTTCATTGCTACTGGAGCTGGGTTTGTCCCACCAGTAGGCATTTCATTTTCATCGCTACTGGAGCTGGGTTTGTCCCGCCAGTAAGCATTTCATTTTCATCGCTGCTGGAGCTGGGTTTGTCCCGCCAGTAAGCATTTTCATTTGCTTTCGCCGCTAGCCGTTGGGTTTGTCCCACTAGTGTGCCTTTTAATTGCATTCGCCGCTAGCCGTTGGGTTTGTCCCACTAGTGTGCCTTTCATTTGCTTTGCCGCTAGCCGTTGGGTTTGTCCCACTAGTGTGCCTTTCATTTGCATTTGCCACTAGCCGTTGGGTTTGTCCCACTAGTGTGCCTTTTAATTGCATCCGCCGCCTAGCCGTTGGGGTGTCCCACTAGTGTTGCACTTTTAATTGAACCGCCGGCTAGCCGTATGGGTTTGTCCCACTAGTGCGCCTTTCATTTGCTTTGCCCTAGCCGTTGGGTTTGTTCCACTAGCTGTGCCCTTTCATTTGCTTGGGTTTGTCCAACTAGTGTGCCTTTAATTGCATCCGCCGGGGTTTGTCCCACTTAGTGTGCCTTTCATTTGCTTTCGCCACTAGCCGTTGGTTTGTCCCACTTAGTGTGCCTTTTAATTGCATCCGCCCGCTAGCCGTTGGGTTTGTCCCACTAGTTGCCTTTATTGCATCCGCCGCTAGCCGTTGGGTTTGTCCCACTAGTGTGCCTTTAATTGCATTCGCCGCTAGCCGTTGGGTTTGTCCCACTAGTGTGCCTTTCATTTGCATTCGCCGCTAGCCGTTGGGTTTGTCCCACTAGTGTGTCCATTTGTCATTGCCATTAGCCGTGGGTCAGTCCCACTAGTGTGCACCATGATTTTCATCTTATTCGGGTCAGTCCCGTTTAAATTCCTGTTCGGGTCAGTCCCGTTTAAATTCTGTTCGGCCGTTTAAATTCTGTTCGGGTCAGTCCCGTTTAAATTCCTATTCGAGTCAGTCCTGTTTAAATTCCTGTTCGGGTCAGTCCCGTTTAAGTTCTGTTCGGGCCAGTCCCGCATTTTCAATTTTTTGTCTGGGTCAATCCCATTTTAAAATTTTGTCAAAAGGGGTCAGTCCCCATTTCTAAAAGCATTCATCATTCGAGACGTTCACCGCCGAATAACACAGGTAAGTACTTGGTGTCTACTTCTTTGTCTCAAGTTTTTTCAAAACTCAGACAAAGAGGGGCAAACTGTAGACACCAAATTTTTGGTGTAATTTCATTTACTTTTTTAGTTTTTATTTGTAGTGTTAGTTTTATTCGTTTTTTAGTTTTTAGTTTCTAGTTTTATTTTTATTTTTAAGTTTTATCACAGAATTTCTTGAAAAAGGAAAAAAGAAAAAGAAAGGAAAAAGCATTCAAAAAAAAATGTGATTTAGTCGTTTGTAATTTAAATTCAATGCTTTCTTGAAAGTGGAAAAAAGAAAAAGTAAAAAAAAAACGATGAAAATGGAAGATGAAAAAGGATTTGGAAATTGCACTTTGTTTTTTCTAGTTTATTTATTTTTTTCACCCAATGTTAATTAAATTGTTTTTGTTATTTATTTTTATTATTATTAATTTTGTTTTTAAAAAAAAAAAAAAAAAAAAAAAGAGAGAGGATGCGCGACAGCAAGCTGCGTTTTTTCGCAGCTTGCAAAGAGGGGCTCGGGCAGGCCTTAGCTGCAAATATAGGAGAGATGGCTGGGGTTTTAGGGCTGATAGCTGGATATAAAAGGAAAGGAAAGAACAGCCGCAAAGGGGGTCGGAGGGGAGAAACAGAAAAAAAAAGAAAGGAGGTCTTGAGAGTGGGCAGCGAAGAGAGTAAAAAGGGCAGCTGGGGTTCTGGGCAAGAAACCTGCGGGTTGAGGAGAGATCGAGCAAGAGAGGGGCCACGGGACAAGAAGAGAGTAGGAGAGCCGTAGGATAAACGGTTTGGTGAATGGGTTTTTATATTTGGACAGTAGCCGCAAGGAGGGGGGATAGAAAGAAACCACTGAGAGCAAAAAGAGGTAAGCGACGGAGAAACAAAAAGGAGAATGGCTGAGTGAGGAAATCAATAAAGGAACCAAGAGCTGGGTTTGAGAGCTGAGAATTAGAGAGTCCGAAAGAAAGGAGAGAACTTCGTGAGGGCTGAGCAAGGAGAAGAATCACCTTGAAGCTCCAAGTTGCGGTTTTTTCCAGCGCTGGGCATCTCTGTGGCAGAATCCTCTTCACCAGTTTGCGTTTGGACGTCTTGCCTAAGAGCCTTCGTGATTATTCAATCTTACAGGCGTCAAAGGTAATCTCTTTTGCCTTCTACTTCCCATACAAGCCTAGATATTCTCTGAACATGCCAAAAATCTTGCTGCTGTTTGTTATGAACTGCTTTGATGATTTGATTCTTATGGCAGCCGAATGGGCTGAGCTTTTTGTTGAAAATCTATTGTCTAATCTTGTCCTGAGGAAATAAAATCTGGTGGTTAATGTTTTTTGGGAGAAATTGTTGCTCTAAGTTGCCTGCCTGACTTGGTATGCCGCAGATGTGAAAAATCAGAAACTTGTGGGGTTTCATAAACACATTTGTTTTTGCCGGCTTTCCCTCTAACTCAGATTTTACTCTTGTTTGTGCACTTAGTTTCGAATCATGATGAGGTGTTTGGGAGTTTTTCTATGGGTCTTTTCCTGCTGAATCCATGAGATGTGCTTGAATCCTAGTTTGGTTATGTTTGAGTATGAAGGCCTGCTGCAACTGCTTTGAATTTTCGTTTTTTGTAGCAGCAGTTTTGAGAAAGAATCAATTTTTTTTGGCTGCTAAAATTTCTAGAATGGCCTAAACTACCTTTGGGGTTTTGTTTGTTGTTTCATGGTGTCCCGTGTATGTGCTTGCTGCCATTCCAAGTAGCAAGGTGTGATGCACCATTAAACTGCTTCAAGTAGCTAAAATCTGCGGCAGCAGTGATTTTCCTTTTGCTTGTTCAAGGTTTGGCTTGCTTGAGAATTATGTTTTCTTTGGTGCTCGGTTGGCATTGGCAAGCTGTGGTCATGTGTGCCATGAGTTTTTCCCTTCGAGCATTTGCCAGAAAATGCATTTCAGTTTGCTGAACCAGAAACTCACGGCCTTGTCTTGTTGCTTTCTTCCATTTTGGTTCCAAGTTTTGCTGATTTTATTAGACAATAATTCCAGCATGTTTCTTCTTAGTCTGTTTGCATGAATGTGTTTGATTCGAATAAAGAATTGGCGTGAACATGGTTGCAAGGAAAGAGATTTGCTGAAGTTATAAAATGTTGCAGCAGTTCATTCAGTTGAATTCATTGCAGAAAATTCTGTTTCTACGTATGCATGCATGAAAAACCAAATGAAAAATTGTACTTTGACCCCTTGGGTTTCCCCTTAAGCCACTAAGGCCCAGAAGCTTTGAAAAATCAGTCAATTGGGTCCCTGTAATTTTGCAGCAATGCTACAAAGTCTCAATTGAGTTCTAATTTCTTGCAAATAGGTCTTAATCGAGTCTTGAGCCATTACTTGCCCTTTTCTTTGCCTTTGGACCCTTGGACCCTCGAAGTTCCTAAAAGTGTTTGATTAGGTTGGAGTGCTTGGTTAATGTTCGCATTTGAGTCCTTGGTGGCCTCAATTTTTCAACTTGTTTGCTTGTTTGCATTCATTTGTTTAGGCGGTACTTAATGCATGATTTTGTGAACTGTGTCTAAATGAGCTTGTGTTTGCCTAGTTCCTTTAATTTTCCCAAATAAATTGGTACCTTGACCATTTCTTTTATTTTGGAGGATAAATAAGTGATTTCACTTCATCGGGGCCCAATTGCAAGGGAGGTAACCTCTATCTCCTTGATTTTTCATTTCTCCTATGTGACTCAACGTGCTAAGTGAATTGCATGTCTACTTTGCTTTCCTAGCTTTTCTTTAATTCCTTTTACTTATGTCATTTACTTTTTGTTTTCATTAAGTTATTCATTATGGGGTATGTGTACACCTCTTGGCTTGTAATAGATAGGGCCTGGCGAGCATTTTGTCCATTTTTCCCTTCCCCTTTTGTTTTAGTTAGCAAATGTAATAGGTTCATTGCTTGTTTTTGTTGCTACGTGTTTAATCGCTTTATTAGGCTCTTGCATCTAGTCGAGCATGCTAAATGTTACGTGCTATGTGTTTATGAGTATTTGATATGTCTACTTGCTTTCCATAGTGTGGATGAATGGAATGGATGAATGTACGTCACCACACTAGTCCAACGCTAGTTGTGGCTTCTTTTATCGTTTCCACTAGTCTAATGCTAGTAGGAATTCATAGAAAGGGCTAGTCCAACGCTAGACCCAATAGGATTTTTCCTTTGTTTTTCATTAATGCATTATTTGCCTGTTCACTACATATCATGCATTTTTCCTTAGTTTTATCATTTGGCATGCTCCTTAATTCCCCTTTCCCTTCATTTTAGGCCTCTTGCATCTCATGCTAGTTATAGGGTCCATTTTGTTTGAGAGTCCCCTTAAATATGGGATATAGACGAGTGTGGCTTTTTCCAAGCCTTAGCACGCTTGTATTCCCTCTATCAAAGGGAAAATTAAGTCACAAAGTTAAGACTCCCCGTTCCCATCTTGATGCATTCCTATAGGATTCAGGCATTTTTCATTCACGATCACATACACTTACTTTATATTCTCTCTCTTTTTCTACATTCTCACTTCACACTACTTTTACACGTTTTTATTCAACTACTCACACTCTATACCATATCACTCGCACACATGCACTTTATATTATTTTCACATTATCATTCTTTACTCACTTTACCTTGTAAATACACTTGCACACCTCCACTTTTCTCACTTCACATAAACTTACATTTTCACATGACATGCACTCCATTCATTTTTACGTCATTTAGGATTACGTGTGACCTCTCCAAAGGCTCATTAGTGGGTTTCACAATTAATGTGATTGGCACCACTCAACCTTTGAAGAGAAATTTCCCCCATGTCCCCCTAGGTCTAGGTTTTTGCATTCATATAGTCATATCCTACACGCGATACATACCTTGGGTAGAAAAATTAGGAAAGGTAGGGCTAAATTACGCAACTAGCCTTGGCTAGGTCGAAGGGGTGCCTTGGATTTTTATCCTTGCCTTCCCCTTCGTCAAATGTGACTCCCGAACCTTTTTCGTTGGTTTACGTGGACTAGGAGTCGTTCAAAAGGGGTTTCTTTCTATCTTTCCTTTAAAAAATTTCTTTTTGGGTGACTTGGTACACCCTAACTCTATACCAAGTGGCGACTCCATTTTTTATACACAAAAACCCTTTTGAACTTTATATGGCCAAATCGTCGCATTCTCAAGTCCCATGGCCTTTTACTTTTCATTTTGCACACGTTCACATTCCACTACTCACACAACACACATCGAAAAGTGGGGCGCGACAATTTGGCTTTGGAGGTCTTCATAAGAATTGTAGGTTTATGTCTTGGCTTCGAAAC
This sequence comes from Coffea eugenioides, assembly GCF_003713205.1. NCBI lineage: Eukaryota > Viridiplantae > Streptophyta > Magnoliopsida > Gentianales > Rubiaceae > Coffea > Coffea eugenioides. Next base: position 65,899 of record NW_020864187.1, read on the forward strand.
GCTATAATATTCGTTTCAATCTGATAAGGGTAGATTCGGTTATGGATATTGTGCCGAAAGGTGTTAAACGGAACTTTTATACGTTAATTGCGATCGTTACAGAAAATTTACGCTTAAGGGAATGAATTCCGGTTTCTAGGGTTTAATTGGGGGTTTTTCTAATGGTGGCTCTTAAGCTTCTAATTAGCTTTGATTCAGGGATATGGATATTGTGGCCTAATTGGATGTATTTTATTGCTTATTAACCGTATGTGTGATTGGTGATATATTGTAGGTTGGAAATGAAGCATTTATGGGGAAATGCTGTCCGAACTTTGGGAATGTATGATTGCTTTGAGTTTGTGATTTAGGGCTTGGACTCGGGCAAGGTAATGATATATGATGGATGGTCTCTAAGCCGTGGAGGTGAGTGACCCTCAACTATTTCCCTAGTACTTTTGAAATGTTTCTTGCATTATTTACTCGAGTGCATATCATGCGTGCTTGCATGCGAGGTCATGACATGATTTGGCTTAACTGAGTTCTTGGGAAGTCTGTGTTGAACACCAACGTCTCCACCTCTGTTCATTTGGAGCAAATGGCTTCCTCTTACTGTTTCACTGATACTGGATCTATTTGAGCGTTGGGTGTTTAAGTGCAATGATTTCACTGGCTCACGAGAGCAAAAATACGTACATTTGATCTTGGAATCATGACATCATCGAAATGCATTATTGTGAAATATATTTGATTACTGATTTTATTGGTTACTCACTGAGCTTCTAGCTCACCCCAAAAATATTTTATTCCCCTCCACAGGGCTCGTGGCGAAGGAAGGCTTGTAGTACTTATTCACGTGGCTGGATGGCATATATCTTGTACAGTTTGGATTTGGAATCATTTTATGTATAGTTGGGAATTAGTTTCCGCTTCGCTTATGATATGTAATTATTGGAGAATTTGATGTATATTTGAGATTTATATTGTAATTTATTTGAGGACTGTAGTGACTGACTGAGTCCCGGTGAGAGCTGGGCAGGCGGTCCGCCGAACCCTTTGGTTCGCCTTAGGGGGAGGTGGGGCTGTCACAGCCTTCATTTCCTAGATATTTTTACAAGTGAGTCAAGGTTTTAAATCATTTTTCTTGTATAAATTAGTACATGTTAAATTTGTAATGCATTGTAGAAGTGGGACCCACTAGTGAGATGTGTGCTTTAAATTTTTGAAGATTAGGAGGAGTTTTGTGCAAAAGGATATTATTTATAATGTAATATGGGATAATTAGAGGTTGGTAAGATATTTTAGTGATTGGAAGACAAAAGAGATGAGCATTAACCTTGGAAGGACATTTGTCACAAAACCCTTGAACCATTGACTTTGACCACAACCTTTCTTAGCTTTACTAAAACAAAATTTGACCAAAATCAACCCATCATCTTCTTCTTCTTGGCTGAAATTGGGGAGGAAAAACTTCACAAAAACCCTAAGTCTAGTTCTTGGAAATTAGTGCAAGATTCAAGAAGAAGTTCAACTAGATTCCACCCAACCTTGACTTGCTACTTGAGAGGTGATTCTTGGAGTTCTTGGTGCAACTTGCAAAGCTTGAGGAGCTTGAGGTAAACCTTAAATCATGAATTTTAATGCTTTAAATCAGTAGGGTATGCATATAAGTAAAGTGCTTAGATAACCCAGATACTTCGGTTGTTGAGGGCTTGGTTTGGGTTCTTGTTTTTAAAGTTTGGATCATGGATTTATGTTTATGCCTTCTATTTGTTTGATGTATGGTTAGGTGTATTAGGTGAGGATTTCTTTAGGTTTTCTTGGTTGTGTTAGCATGAGAATCATGGTTAAAGTAAGCTTAGTTAACTTGGTACACATGAAGTAAAAATTGAACAATCACAAGTTGGAATTTATGCTTGGGCTGGCTAAATTTTTAGCTTCAATTTCGTGAAGATTTTTGTGTTGTTTTAGTGAGATTTGTGCTCAAGGAATTTGGTTTAACCTTACCCTAGAAGTGGATGTTATGTATGTGTGTTTGAGTAGTAGTTTTGTTGGAGTAAAGTTAAGAAAACTAGGCAGAAATTTTCTGTTTTGGGGTTGCTTGCTGGCCGCCTGTTATGCTGTTGCAATTTCCATTTTTTCTAGCTTACTTTATGATGTATCTTGGTGAGTTTTTGTGATGGCCCCACCTCCCCCTGGGCGTACCCTAGGGTTTAGCGGACCGCCTGCCCAGCTCTCGCCAGGACACACTCACTCGCATCAATTAAAATAAGGTGCAATCTCAATAATAAACGAAATAACGGTTCCCAAGTTTGGAACATACGAATACATTCATTTCTATCTCAATCATCCATACAGTCCCAAATACATCAAAAGAGTTAAGTTCTCAGTACATCCAACCCTAATCGAGCAACTAGTGCGAGTACAATTACAAAATTCAAAACAACTAGACTACGCTAGTCTGTACACGTCTCACGCCTCGCTCGTACCCCTGTAAGGAAACAAATGGCGTGGTATGAGCTAAAAGCCCAGTGAGGTTCCAAATAGCAAATTGACCATTATTTATATGTACAAGTTTTCGATATAGCAAAGTAACGAGCATGAAGAGTTCATAAAAGTGAGCAATAACACTTCAAGTAGCCATCTAAAAATGAGCGAGTGTAAAAGTTTTCAGAAGAAACAATAATCCAATAAACAATAATCATTCCAAAGCATAAGGATACGGATGGCTCTCAGGAGCCAACTTCCCATTTCATCATCAGGAGCTTGATCACGTAATAGTTGACACTCCGTCAACTTTCAAGTAAAGGAACCAATCCAGTAGAGCACCACTTACACTACTCTCCGTCCACCATTCACACCCCCTAATGGGCCCAAAATTCTCAATAAACACGGGTGGTAATACTCGAGTATACCGATTAGTCGAGGAGATATCACTCCACTCGACAATCAAGAGACCCAGGGTTCGTTACCCAATCGACCAATCCCTTGCCGGCTCGACCCGAGTAACTTGCCGCAGGGTTTCTGGAATTCCAGGAAGTGCGCACATCATAAACAAGTATATCAAATCAATTTCAACAATAAACAAGTATATCAAATAAGGGCAAGTGCGATAAAGTACACTCTTGCCCGATCAAACCAATCATATATCATTTAATCATATTGATTAAGTATTGAAAACAAGTATCCAGTTCAATCAGGTATTTGGAAGCACTCACCAAAATGAAGTGCCCCTAGTAATCACGTCTGGGTTATACTCCGGGTTCGGAGTCCAAATCTGCGATAAAACTTTGTTTCAGAACTTCAAAAATCAACTAAGATTCGAAACGTAGACGTTTCGTTCATTAAGAATCAAGACATGGAAATTCACTTGGAGAATATTCGTGAAACACTCGCTCGCTTTTCAAACTATATAACTTTGTAACATTTATACTTGGAAATGCCATTTGAGTCAAAAGTACAAGGAAAACATGCTCCGAGCAATCATTATTTTATTTCTCAAGGGTACAAGTTCGGCCAAGTCCTTACTTATATACCTTGGTAAAAGAAGAAGGAAATATTCTAGATAATTCAAGTGGTAATCACTCTTAACCCTTACTCAAGTCGCAAGTCTATTTCTCTAGTCCTCGAGCGTAATTTTGGGCAGCATGCCCTTTGTATTTTCCTATTTCCAGCCATTTATGGCTTCATTATTTCCCTCAATCAAACCCAAGTTTATACCCAACACAAATTCATTTCAATAGTCGTTCCATAGGCTCAAGACAATACAAGAACAAAAATCAAGCTAACAACAAGTGCGGAAATAAAGCTTAACAAGAGACAGATTTGATAGAGTTTTGCGTAACGGACACAACCGAAGCTACGCTTATCAGATTGGGGTACAACTTATACAGTTTCGAAGCTAAGAAAGGGCCTACAACTTTCATGAAGATCACTTAGTCAAATTTCCAGTGTAACCCAGTCAAATTCCCAATTCACAGAACCAACTTCCAACTAACCGGCTAGTTAACCGTACTACATTTAAATGGCCATATCTCAGGCTACCAAAGTCCGTTTAAGGCATTCTTTGAGGCGTTAAAAAGCTAAGACAGAGTAATAAAACTTTCATGTTTTGGAAAATGGCTAAATCAGCACGGATCATAGTGAATAGACACGGTCAACTAGATGAACTGTCTAAAATGGATCACTGGATGCATTCTAGGGCAGCGAGGGTATTTTCGTATTTTCATAGGATACGTTGCTCCGATAGGGCTGAAATTTTGTAAGAAACTATAAAACATCATTATATAAAACTTTTATGTTTTATGCTAAGCCTAATTCGGCCTCTAACATAGGGCACTAAAACCAGACAGAACTGAAGCATACAATTCCAGAAATCTGGAATTTTACGGTTTCAAAGGAAACTTTCTTCATTTCTTGCTTCAATCACTACCACAATCACTTATATAAACTTAGATACAACATATACATCCATACAACAAGTATAGGCAGCAAATACCTCAAACCCTAACTCATGTAACTCAAGAAAACATACACTATATCCACCCAAATCATGATAATAGCTATCATCCACCACAAATTTAAGGTGCTATGCCAAGATAAACAAGATTAAGTGTAAGAAATGGGGAAATCAGCATTATTACCTTGCTAAAGTGACTACCAAGAGCAACCCTAACTTTTCCTTCCACAATTTCACCAACACACCACTAGCTAAACACTCAAGGAAGGTTTTAATCGGTTTAGTTTCTTGTTTGCTCACTTAATACACTCAAACTCAAGATGAAATGGTGCAGCTCTCCCTTGGTTTTTCTCTCCCTCTCTCTCGGCCAAAGCAGCAGAAAAATGAAGAAGAAAGGCAGCTCCAAGGTGATAAGAAGGCAAGACAATTGGTCTTGGTCAAGGCCCTTAGTTGGCCAACAAGTGTCCTCACCAATTCCACTCATTTTTTTGTTCTTTTCCTTGCAATTTTTGGTCAACATTTTCGGCCAAAGCAGCTGAGATTGTGGGGATATTTTGCTCAAATAATAATGAGCTTGTATGGTAAGAAAGTGGTGATCAAGTTGTGGGTTCAATCGGTAGTACACGGTACACGTCGGTTCGCACCGTTTTTCCTAAAATCACACGTACTAGGGTTTTTACTTCCTATTCACTAACTTTTATCATTGCTCCTAATCACATATTATTTCTCACCTAAAAGTCACTCTTAAGCACCAAATTTGATCCTCGCTCCGTACCGGATAATTACACTATGGATACACGTGAAAACCCTAACTTGCTCCAACTTGAAAACGAAAAGTGAAACCCTACTTTCTAGGTTCATTTGCACTTATTGTGGAATGATTGGGTAGTAGGGCTATAATAAATGAATAATTTCCAAATAAAAGGGCATTTTTGAGAAAACGTGAGGGGTTTTACAATTCCATAAATTGAATTTAGGGTTTCAGTTAAAATATGAGAAATTTGAGAAAACGGTCAGTCACAAGTGGAACTAGGGTTTTGATTAGACTTTATTTCTAGAATTTAGGGTTTCTTGTCTGTAAAACAAAACAATAAAATAAAGAAACCGTAATATTCTCTTTGAGGCTAAACAACAATAGTATCCTAAAAGTTGGGGTATCACAGTTTTTGCTTGGGAAACCTGGTACTTCATTAGTCTTGATGTATGTGTTGAGTTTGAGCAATTTAAGAAAGTTTAATTGGTGAAACTAGAAGCCAAAGTGGACTGAAATTCTGTTTCCAAATGTACGCATGCTGACCGGTTTTCTTGAGTTTGTTTCTCTTCAATTCTTGGTTTGTTTTGATGAAAGTTTGGCTCAAACTTGTGCTATAAACTTAGTAGACCTCTTTGTGGAATGATTTGTAGTGAAAACCATGCATTTAACTTGAAGAAAACTTGAGTTTTGATTGGCTTTGAGTTGAATTTCCTCATTTTCGGGTGTGGAACAAGGCGGCTGTTTTGGCCTTGTTTTGCCTTCGATTCATGATAGGTTGGACTTGAAATCGCTTGTACCATTTGCCAATACATAATACTAGAGTTGTGCATCGATTTGGTCATAAACTGATTACTCAAAACGAGTGAAAATTTGTTGTCTTTCACTGCCAAAAACTGGAAGTTTCCAGCAATTGTACCCTTTTCATGTATTTATTGTTGCTCTTAGTCTTTGGTCCGAGAAACATTCTTTTTGCGCCACACCTTGCTTGAATCATAAACCAAACGTGTATTGGTGATTTCCTTGAACTTGCACCTTCGTGTAGGTTTTAAAACTTATGTCCTTTTGAAATCTCTTTTGAGTCATTGGTCGCATCGAAGTCGAGTCGCTCTTGTAGCTCTCTCGATTATTCGTTCCTTTGTTTAGTTGCTCTAGTTGGAATCTTAAAGTTTCGTACTTGCTTGAATATAGGTTTTGATGTGAAAAACAAAAAGAACCTTGGTAGCACCATTTGATTTGCTCTGCTTGTCGGTGAGTGTTCCAATGCATGTTATTTGATTATGCATGACTTGAGAAAATGTTATTATTTGCTTTAGTGTTCTCCTTTGAATGACATGCTAATAAGTGAATGACTGTTGTGATTTTCTTTTCTTGTTAATTTGCTATGAGCGCATGTTCACATTGCATGAATGCGTGATAAATGTGCAAGAATGTAGGCCGATGTGTACTGTATCGCATCGGCTGAACTGAGTTTAACCCTATGCCAGCACCCTATCCGAGACCCGTCATTTGCAAAGTCGGATCAGTTAGACGGCTTTGGATTTATAACTTACCAATGTTAAGTGCAAAGCTCAAAACTCTTTGTCGAAAGGCCTTGAGTACAATATTTAATATTTAATGTGAAATGAGGGGATTGTTGATTATCGGAGGGCATAAGATGAATGTTAAATGAGGGGATTATTGATCTTTCGGAGGACATAATGTGGGAGTTCGCAGGTTATAAGGTGGTAAAATGTAGTATATTGTTTATTGGCAGTTATAAGGTGAATGTTGCTCCCTGTGAGCCCCATATCCTTTTAATGTTTAAATTATTATTCATCCTTGTATTTACTTGAACGAATGATTGAATGCACGCATGAATATTATTGTTTATCAAGTATTTTACATTGAAAGATTCCTATTACAATTAATTGCTCCACTACCAGTTTCTAAAGTTGAGTATCGATTTACTTGAACCTATATTACTTGGGAAAACGTGCTTTCATGTTAAATTGTGTTATTCTCTTATTTTGCTTGTTTATCTGGAATGCTCACTGGGCATAAGCTCATTCCACGTTTTGTTTTCCTTAGCAAGATTTGGATCCGAGAGTGTTTAAGAATACTGTTGAAATATTTTGAGAGACATTAAGTTTTTATTTTAGTAGAAATGACTATTGTGTGACCCCGAAATTTTACTTGTTTTTATAGCTCTTATTTGAACTTACTTGCCTTAGATTCTTGGTTGTTTTAATGGTTGAATGTGATGCAAGGGAGTGAATTTTGTTAAGAAAAGTTTCATAATCTCAAGTTGTAAGAAAATCTAGAAATTTTCACAGGAGGCTCTGCACAACTTTGCGAAATTGGCTATAACTTCGTATAGGAAAGTCAGAATTGAGTTCCGTTTGTTGCGTTTGAAACTAAACTCATAGGGCTTCCTACGGTGTAAAATTTTGAGTTTGATTCAGTCTCTATAAATTCCAGAAATTTGGTAAAGTTGACTGAAAATTCTGCCCTGCACAATTAAACATAGGAATGTTGTAGTAGCTTATGGCTCAATTTGGACCAACTTATGAGCTGAATTTTTTTGAGGTGTCTTCTAAAGATTATTAGTGTTTCAAGTCTAGTTTTTAACAGGTCAAGTTGTATGAATGTTTGACATTTATAACTCAAGTTATGATTTTTCTAAAGGAAGGGCATAAGTTAGGGTTTTTTGTACATACTAGGGTTTTTGGTGTGTTTTTGGTGCATTTTGGTAGTGTGATCACTTGGTGAGATGTGTGTACTAAATTTGGTGGATAAGAGGAAGTATTAGGTAAGAAAAAGTGTGTGATTAGAAGTGTTAATAATAAGTGAGTGAATCATAAGTTAAAACACTAATACGGGCGAGTTAAGGAAAATCGGTCTGAACCGACGTGCACCATTTGCTCCCGATTGAATACACCACTTGAACACTACTTTATTACCTTAATCTCCTTGTTATTAATTGAGCAAAATCAGCCTTAAATATCTCCTTATAACAGCCAAAATTTTGGACTAAAAAACAAGAGAGAGAAAAGAAAATATTGAGATTTAATCTTGTAGCGACACTTGGCGGAAATCCAACCAACTTTGACTAAACAAATTTCCTTTCTTCTTATCACCAAATTGGCTTCATTTCTTCTTCATTTCTATCTTGTTGGCCGAGAGTGAGAGGAGAAAAAAAGAGAGAGGAAAGCTAGCAACTTCAACCTTGAATCCATCTTGTTTGAGTGAAATCTCAAAACTAAACTGATTAAACTTACCTTTGGGTGTTTGGGAAGCTTAGTGTTGTGAGGATCCGAAATTTTCTTATTTTATTTTATTTTACTGGCTTAATTAATTATTTACTCACCCGTTCTCTCTAAATATTTTATTCCAACCTTTTAGACCCAATTACAGGGAATTATGGCTTACATGTATTTTTAAAATGACTTGTTTCGAAAATTAATTTTTGGAAAGCTAGATTAGTGAGAATAGCGAATATGCGTTTGGAGATTGTGATACCCCAAATTTTAGGACAATGCTTTTCCCTCGTTCTTTTAAAATTTTGATTTCTTTCTTTTGTCTTGTTTTAACACATTGTTTTTTTAATTGGACACTTTAAATTTAAATCAAAACCCTAGTTTTACTTGTGACTAAAAGGTTATTATGTAATTGAGTTTATGTATGACAATACATATTTTATCATAGGTAATTATAGTGATTGGGTGATTAGTGGAGTAATTGAGGTGTAATTAGGTTTTTGGAATATAACAAGTATGTAAATTGTGGAGTAAATTGGTAGGATTATGAATTTAATTGGGCCATAGTGTGACTTTTGGTTAATTACAAGTTGCTAGACTTCCTAAAGGTTCCATGATATTCCTAAGCTTAATTTTGGTTGGCTAATCAAAAAGGTAGTGGACTTTGACCAAGGGACTTAGTATTAATCTTCTTAGCAAGACAAAAGCCAAAAGAAACAAGCAAAGTTTCGGCCAGCTTGTGGAAGAAATAAAGAAAGGAAAAACCGAGAGACATAAGAGAAAGAAGAAGAGAAAATTTCTGATTTTGTGCAACCCATCCAACAAGCTTGGGAGTTAGAGCAAAAGAAAGCTAAGGAACTTGGTTCTTGAAGTGCAACCTTGTGAACCCATCTTTGGAAGGTAAAGCAGCCTTGAACTCTTGTAAAAGCTTATAGCAATTGAGTAGAAATGTTGATTTTGATGTTGTAAGATGCTAATAAGGGTTAATGATGGTTTATATATTACTTTTGTGGGTTTGTGTGGAGGATTTGGTGATTTCTATGGTGGTTTGAGAAAATTCCAGAATTGAGATTTCTTATGGTTCAGTTTTGCCCGTTTCTGTGTGAGTATGTTAGAGACCAAATTAGCCTTAGCTCAAAATATGAAAGTTGTAGGGAATGATGTTTTATAATTTTCTGTAAAATTTCAGCTTAATCGGAGCAACGTAGCCTGTGAAAAGATGAAAATACCCTGACTGCCCTAGGAGTAAAATCAGCGGACGGTTTTGACAGTACACTAAGTTGGTTGCATTTGTTCACCTCGATACTTACTGAAAGCTTTTAGTCAAAACATGAAAGTTTTAGTACTTTGTCTTTGCTTTTCAACGCCTCCGAGAACGCCTTAAACGGACTTTGGTAGCTTGAGATATGGCCATTTGAAGGTAGTATGGTTAACTGGTCTATTAGTAGAAGTTTGGTTCTGTTAATTGGGAATTTGACTGAGTTACACTGGAAATTGGACTAAGTGATTTTCATCAAAATTGTAGCCCTGTTCCTTAGCTTCGAAATGGTATAAGTTGTACCTCAATCCAATAAGCGTAGCTTTGGTTGTGTTCGTTACGTAAAACCACGTCAAATCTGTCTTTTGCTAGACTTCATTTCCGCACATGTCGTTAGCTTGATTTTTGTACTTGTATTACCTTGAGCCTATTGAACGGCTATTGAAATGAGTTTGTTTTGTGTGTAACTTTGGGTTTGATTGAGGAAAAGAATGAAGCCATAAATGGCTGGAAAATAGGTAAATACAAAGGGCATGCTGCCCAAATTTACGCTCGAGGACTAGAGAAATATATTTACAACTTGAGTAAGGGTTAAGAGCGATTACCACTTGAACTATCAAGGATATTGGCGTCTTCTTTTATCGAGGTATATCAGTGAGGATTTGACCAAACTTGTACTCTTGAGAAATAAAATCATGACTACTAGGAGTATGTTTTCCTTGTACTTTCGACTCAAATGGCATTTTCAAGTATAAATGTTACAAAGTTATATAGTTTGAAAAGCGAGCGAGTGTTTCACGAATATTCTCCAAGTGAATTTCCATGTCTTGATTCTTATTGAACGAAACGTCTACGTTTCGAACCTTGGTCGATTTTTAAAGTTCTGAAACAAAGTTTTATTGCAGATTTGGACTCCGAACCCGGAGTATAACCCAGACGTGATTACTAGGGGCACTTCATTTTGGTGAGTGCTTCCAAATACCTGATTGAACTGGACACTTGTTTCCAATACTTGATTAAATGATATATGATTGGTTTGATCGGACAAGAGTGTACTTTATCGCACTTGCCCTTATTTGATATACTTGTTTATTGTTGAAATTGATTTGATATACTTGTTTATGATGTGTGCACTTCCTGGAATTCCAGAAACCCTGCGGCAAGTTACTCGAGTCGAGCCGGCAAGGGCTTGGTCGATTGGGTAACGAACCCTGGGTCTCTTGATTGTCGAGTGGAGTGATATCTCCTCGACTAATCGGTATACTCGAGTATTACCACCCGTGTTTATTGAGGATTTTGGGCCCAGTAGGGGGTTTGAATGGTGGACGGAGAGTAGAGTAAGTGGTGTTCTACTGGATTGGTTACTTACTTGAAAGTTGATGGAGTGTCAACTATTACGTGATCAAGCTCCTGGTGATGCATTGGGAATTTGGCTCCTGAGAGCCATTCGTATCCTTATACTTTGAGATGATTGTTACTTGTAGTGTTATTGTTTCTTTTAAAACTTTACACTCGCTCATTTTGAGATTGCTACTTGAAGTGTTATTGCTCACTTTTATGAACTCTTCATGCTCGTTACTTTGCTATATCGAAAGTTTGTACTCATAAATAATGGTCAATTTGCTATTTGGAACCTCACTGGGCTTTTAGCTCATTCCACGCCATTTGTTTTCCTTACAGGGGTACGAGAGAGGCGTGAGACGTGTACAGACTAACGTAGTCTAGTTGTTTTGAATTTTGTAATTGTACTCGCGCCAGTCGCTCGATTAGGGTTGAATGTACTGAGAAGTTAAAATCTTTTGATGTATTTGGGACTGTATAGATGGTTGAGATAGAAATGAATGTATCCGTATGTTCCAAACTTGGGAACCGTTATTTCGTTTATTATTGAGGTTGCACCTTATTTTAATTGATGCGAGTGAGTGAGTCCTGGCGAGAGCTGGGCAAGCAGTCCGCTAAACCCTAGGGTACGCCCAGGGGGAGGTGGGGCCGTCACAGAGATAATAACCGATTTGAGAGTACAGTAAGTTTGAAAAATTGGATACTTGTACATTAGCCTTGAAATAGGTATTTTTATGTTTAAGTGCTCAAGTGATAGTTAGTTATACTATCGTTATAAGAATTTCTTGGAGATTTCACTTTATCGTGCTTAAATCGGAAATACGCGTTTTTACGCGCGCGATCAATTAAGGGACTTAAGGCCTTTATTTTTAGACTATTAAAAGTCAATAATAATAGTATGAATGAAAGTGCATTAGAGGTTTAGTACATAAGTGAAATAAACCCGAGAGGAAACGAGCACGAAACGCGCGCGTACGCGCACTAGTCTCGGTTGACTTTTGGTGTATTCTTAGCCACACACATTCTTAACCTTCCTCAAGAAGCTTTTGCAGCTGCAACAGCCCTTCTTTCCTCCTCTAAGCAGCCGTGCATCACCCCAAGGAAGAAAACCACCAAAATTCTTCTTCAACAACTGATGTGCGACGGATCTAGACGAACACCAAGTTGGGATGTTTTGCGGAACTTTGACCCTTCTAGAATCACGAGCCACGAACTAAGGAGATTTCTTAACCCACGACTAGCCACTTTAGTGAACCAAAAGTATAGATAGAAGAACGCCAAAATCAAGGAGACTACTTGATTGATAAGTTCAATGAACAGCTTGAGATTAATTCTCAAGTATTCAAAGGAAATTCTCTTGAGGCAAGAGAGAGTGAAATAACTCACATATATTTTATAAAATCTGAATTTTTCCCTAATGAATGAAAACCTAGGCTATATATAGCCTTACAAGACAAAACCCTAACTCGGCTAGGCTAGGCCTTTGGCCCGATTCCACTACTCAAATCCACTATCTAATGGTCAGCTTATAATTGATCCAATGAAGGCTTTAAGCTGGCCCAACATAACCCAATAAAAGCTAATTAACCAACTTAAGTTATAGTGAGCCTAGACTCTATAAATCGGATCCAACTCAACATGAGGTCTTGGACCGAATTTATTCCTAGCAAATAAAATAGAAATCTAGAAAATAAACTACTAACTATTACTAAAAGATTCAATCTCTTGCAGCCCAAAACATGGCCCATAAGCGGCCCATATTTCGTATCATTCCCCTCCTCTTGAAAAAGATTTGTCCTCAAATCATGTTTGGAAATGAATAGTACTACAAGAATTGGCAGTATGAAACTTCAAATCTCCACATATTGGCTCTCTTAGAATGAATGATACTTGCATACGTCATGATTATTGTAATTCGGTGCACATGTCTCTTGGTCAGCTTGAAAATGCTCACAATCTGCCATGGGAAACTCAAGGCTTGACTCCAACCACTCCAAAGCTCTCTAATCAGTCCTGTGTCATGAATGGTCGACTTTGGACCTACACAATAAATCACACGATTAGCATTTGTAGGTATAAAATCACTTGATAGCTTACCATTCACATTCACAAGATAAGGATCTTCATAGTGATGCTCAATCAGGTTAGAAAAGTCCCGGACATGATTTTGCAAAGTTACAAAATTCATTGCAAGTTGTTGTTGGTATGGCCTATCTTGCACAAATGGAGTAAGATCGAGATAGGCAGCTTCTGAACCTTCAAATTGAAGAATAAAATCAGGTTGTAAGGAATCAGAATTTGGACCAATGAGGAAAGGATTGTCCCCAACAAAATAAGAAGGAAATTTATAACAAGTTTCAAGTGTAGAAACTCCCTTTGAAACTTCATTATTCCTCCCAACAAGCAAATCAGGCTCATGGTTGACGTTGAACATCAGTGGATGACAAAGAGAGACAACACTTAAGGTGCAAACTCCATGAAAAGTTTGATATTCACCAATGGATTTAGGCATAGAACATGCCAAGATCAACTCAATTTTTCCTTGCTTAACCTGCATAAAAGTAGAAACACTAAACAAAGTAGAGTCAAGATCGTTAGAAAAAACATATGATCTCACATCCTTTCTCACAATCAGCTTACTCTTAGAATTTTTAAGCTCTTTTTCATGCTCAGTAGCTGACTTTTTCCCCTCATTATTCTCAACCTCTTTCTCCTTTTCAACTCCCTCGAATTTTACCTCTTCAGTCACAATTCTCTCCTCCAGCTCTTTCTTCATACTATAACGCTCATGCTCACTCTTCATGTATGCTAGATCAATACAAAGTTGCTTAGAGTTAAGCGACACAAGCCTGGTACGACGGCCATTAAATGTGAAGGAATACTTATTAGTATATCCATCATATTTGACTTCTCGATTAAACATCCACCATTGTCCCAACAGCACATGCGTCACTTGAATGGGAACCACATCACACAACACCTCATCCACGTATTGACCAATACGAAAAGGAACAAGTGTGTGCTTAGTAATCCAAATATCACCACTATCACTTTGCAACTTGTAAGGGCGAAGATGATCAATGGTTGGAAGATTCAATTTCTCAACCAAGACAGTACTTGCGAGATTAACTTCACAACCCTTATCAATGGCTAAGCTGCAAACTTTATCCTTGATATGGCAACGTGTATAAAACCAATCATTTTTTTGAGCTTTGATGATTTCCAATTGCTCAGTTATCTCACGTAATGCCACAGTATTTACTCCTTTAGGCACAAGATGGTGGAGCTCCAGTTGAGCATTCGTTTGTCTCATACTTTTATTACCTGCAAAACTCAACAAAAATTAGTAGAACAGTCCTCACTCGCTCCCTTACGTGTTTCGCTCACTCTCGTGTTTTGCTCAAGTGTTTAAAACACTCTAATGATCTCACCAATTCACTTCTCAAACCACTTGTTTGTTTCCTTTGAAGAAATCAGAAATTTTCTCAAGGAAGTTCAATCAAACTTTAATCAAAATAGCTCCCAATTGTATCAAAGGAACAAGGAAACAAAAAGTAGAAATGGAAAGCTCAAGTAATGAATAAGGAATGGAAGAGGAAAAAATTGATGTACAAAGAAAAAGAAAGTCCAAGTACGATGATGGAGTTCCCAAGTGCTTTACTTAATTGCCCAATTGATTTTTGGAAACAAGTTAGGTGTTGGACTTATTTGGAAATTTCCTTAAAGTCGGCTAACCAAACAGAATTATTACCAATTATTTTTTTCAGATTCCCTCTCCAAAAACCTTCCTAAAGTCGGCTATAACAAATCAGAATTTGGTAGCTAAAAAAATTTCCAGATTTCTGCTCCTTTTAAACCTTCCAAAGTCGGCTGCAAAACAGAATTTGGTAGCTTCCTAACCGCTGAAAATTTCCAGATTTGTTACCTTATCAAATCAGAATAGCTCCACGAAAAAAATTCCAGATTTCTTGTCTTTTTAAATTCCCCTCAAAGTCGGCTGGAATTTCCTAAAAATTTTTCCAGATTTGGTAGCTTCCTAACCCCAAAATTTTCCAGAATTGCCTCTTCTTAAATCCCCTCAAAATTTTCGTCCCTTACTCTCCCTCAAGAACAACAATTCGGCCCTCCCCTCTTTGCTCCACACAAGGACAGTTTTGACGCTTGGTGCTAAACAATGGCTTCACAAGATGACACAAGCAACGTCACCCAAGAATACCCCAAGCGGCCTGCTCAAGAAACTCCCAAGAGGTTTACTCCTAAGCCAAGAAAGCCCCGTATGGATGCAAGGACGTACAAGAAATTGTTTATACGTAGGGAGGTGCAAATCTTCAAGAATCAAGATGGTCAAGATCCTCAAAAAACTCAACGGGTGATACAAGTGATCAAGGCTCAAGGTGTGCAAGATTTTCAAGAGGAGGTTGGTCAAAACTTTTGAGTAGTCTTTTCTTGATGTAATTTTCTGGTTTGTTGGAACAAGTGCAACAAGACAGAATTTGGCAAATAAAAGTGCGGCTTCCTTCTTTGTTGTTTGCTACCCGAATGCCTTTTCTCTTTTCCTTTTTCTGTTTGTTTTTTTTTTTTTTTTTTTGACTCTAAGAACACACAATTACTCGGCTGTTTTTTTTGGGTAGAATTCCAGAATTTAATGTCAATCCAATGTTCTCCTTCAATCCTCCAATAATTATCAAGACATGTATCAAAGTTTCAAGACTTCAAGATTAGTTTCAAGAAACTCAAGAAACCCTAGATTATGGTAGTCCCTCTCCAAGATTCCAACCCCAAACAAGTTCAACCACAAAATCATTTTAGGAAATTAATTAAAACAACTTGGTGGAATAAACTAAAGTTTGGACAGATTTGGCAAGAAACTTGCGCCCAAGGAAACCCTAGCGGCTGGATTTTTTTTTTTTTTTTTTTTTTACTCTAAACCAACACAAAACTTCAAGAACAATATAACAAGACACCAAAATAAGAAAGAAACAAAAGTTATGAACAAAAGTTTTTTTTTTCGGGATGAACAGTGTCGCTACAGTAGCGGTGAACAGTATCGCTACAGTGCGCGCGGTGAACAGTAGCGGTGAACAGTACGATGCTACAGTACCTTTTTTTTTTTTTTTGTAATAACAATCGGACTTGACACAAAGAGAGACACGACCAGATTTGCAAAATAAAATTGACTAGGAAGCTTACGAACAAACTCAACGGGATATACTTGATGTCGTCGACTAGCTCTGATACCAACTGATGTGCGACGGATCTAGACGAACACCAAGTTGGGATGTTTTGCGGAACTTTGACCCTTCTAGAATCACGAGCCACGAACTAAGGAGATTTCTTAACCCACGACTAGCCACTTTAGTGAACCAAAAGTATAGATAGAAGAACGCCAAAATCAAGGAGACTACTTGATTGATAAGTTCAATGAACAGCTTGAGATTAATTCTCAAGTATTCAAAGGAAATTCTCTTGAGGCAAGAGAGAGTGAAATAACTCACATATATTTTATAAAATCTGAATTTTTCCCTAATGAATGAAAACCTAGGCTATATATAGCCTTACAAGACAAAACCCTAACTCGGCTAGGATAGGCCTTTGGCCCGATTCCACTACTCAAATCCACTATCTAATGGTCAGCTTATAATTGATCCAATGAAGGCTTTAAGCTGGCCCAACATAACCCAATAAAAGCTAATTAACCAACTTAAGTTATAGTGAGCCTAGACTCTATAAATCGGATCCAACTCAACATGAGGTCTTGGACCGAATTTATTCCTAGCAAATAAAATAGAAATCTAGAAAATAAACTACTAACTATTACTAAAAGATTCAATCTCTTGCAGCCCAAAACATGGCCCATAAGCGGCCCATATTTCGTATCAACAACTCACTCATTTCTCACCCAAATCACTCCAAAATTTTACTACAACTTGCAAACCACTTGGTGATCATCTCAAGCTACAAAAAGAGCTTCATTTCCACGGCTTTTCTTGAGCATCTTTGGACCGAAATTTCTGCTTGAGTCACCAACAAAAGTAAGTGACGATCAAACCTTCAAATCTTGATTTATGGAAGTTCTATTGCACTTATAACCTCATGCATGTATGTGGGTAGCTTGTTTATGTTGGAAAAATTGTTGTGTGGGCTCTATGAACTCTCACTTGGATTGGATGGAATGATTTGATGAATGATGATGCTATTAATGTTGGTTTAGTGCTTAAATTAGTGGAATAATGTTGGGTTGTTGGTAGAAACTCAAGGAAGGTGCAATGAACAAAAGTGACCATTTTACCCCTGCCATGTTCGTGCACTTTGGTGCAATATTTTGAGGTCCTAATGACTTGTTTGTGATGTATACATGTTATATGAATGGTGTAGAAAGTTTCATTGAAAAATAACATGATTTGGTTGGTCAATTGTAGTGATTTCAAAGGTTTAGTAAAACTGGAAAATTTTCCGGGATTGCCCAGGCAGTCCTTTTCTTTCAGCCATAACTTTTTACTCCGATGTTGAAATCAAGTGCCGTTCATGGAATTGGAAACTAGACATTCCCATATTTCCAACGGTATATAATGTACTTCCTGATTCTACATGAGTAATCCGTACCAACCGTTTGAACTTGGCTGCCCTGTTTCGTTAGTTCCCTGGAAGGCAGAACATGAACTACAACTTGAGGCTCAAATGTGGACTAGTTGTGGACAGATTTTGAAAATGGTTTCTTCTGAGAAATTGTAGTTTTATGAATTTTTTTTCCAACGCCACCAACCATGTCCAATTCTGAGTTGAATTGAGTGATTTGTAGCTGTATTTCGAAACTGACTTCTTGAAGGAAAACCCTCCTTTTGGGCAGAATTGTTACTAAACTTGATAGAGACTTGTTAATTCGAGATTCTTGGTGTTAATCACCTACCAAACCTATCTTGAAATGTTTATTAGACCTTTTCTACACCAATGAACCATGTTTGAGGAAATTTCCTTGGCCAAATGCTTGAAAACGGAAAAACGGAAATTCGAGGCAGATTTGCCTTGGAACTTCTTGGGACTTTAGTGGTTTCGTTAACCAACTTCCCGAATGCATTTTCCTATGAAATTTGGTAGAGGAATAGCCCTTATCTGGTAGTGTAATACTTCCAAATTCGGTACCATTCCGAGTCCATTTCAATGCTTAACCAAAGTCCCAAAGTTTGTGATTTGAACCTGGAAATTGCCTAAAAGTTTCGATTTTTCAGCAACTTTGAGCTACTATATCTTGGTGCTCAAAACTCCGATTCTTGTTCTGCTTGTTGTGTTTTAAACATTGTTTATGACTCTAATTGAGTTCCAAATTTCAAAGGCTGGTTCACATTGTGTGAATTTTACCGAATTTCCAAACTTTGCCGAAAACCAACCCCGAAACTGTCTCGCAAGCCAAAACAGCAACTTTGAGACAAATTTTGAATACCTTCCGTTTGGAATCATGGAAAAGTGTCTTCTAGAAACTTTTACTACTTTGGACGTAATTTCCAACGGTACAAAGTTTTCCAATTTTGGACTCAAAGAGAGTGAGATCTGATTTTTCAAAATTTGCTTGTCGAATCTGAAATTTTCAAAATTAAAGGAAATTGAGGGTTTCGAACTCTCCATTTTCCTCCGATATTGCTAGACCATTTTACACTTGATTTCAAAGGTGAAAATCAGATTTCTTTTGTGTTTTTGAAACCCACTTCCGAGCCTCGATTATAAATAATTAAGGCTCAATTCATGAATTCTCCTTAGATTGTCCACTAGTACAACCTTCTTTGATAAGTAGGGGTTCTAAGTGATAGTGTATAATAATTGATGGTTATTTGCTCAGGCGCTCAAGGAGACCTTCAAGAGGAACTCGAAGTGGACGCCTAAACACTTGTTTGAATACTTACTCACTTGTTTTGAATAGGTGAGCGTTCCATATAGGAGTACATAATTTGAATAAGTCTATGACATGCTTATCCCATAGTCATTAAGTGTTAAGTGCTACATGTTAAGTATTTACCACACTCATGTATATCTAAGTAAGGTATACTTGAATTACTAGATATGAAATGCTTGAAGAGCATATTTACGTGACTACTTGAATTACTAGATATGAAATGCTTGAAGAGCATATTTACGTGACTACTAGATATGAAATGCTTGAAGAGCATATTTACGTGACTACTTGAATTATTCGACATGCAATCCTTGAAGGGCATATTTATTTAATATGTCTATCAATTAACCGTGACTACTTACCGTTAATCGTAATTACTTACCGTTTATCAATTTACTTGATTACCTGCTTACGTGATTAATTGATTACCGTAAATTATATGTTCATATGAAATTGTCCACCATTTTAAGGCGAGTGTGTACTTTATCTCACTCGACCTACTAAAACGATAAATTTTTACCGTTCATCGGTTTAATTGATTACTTGTGCATGTTGTAAGCTCTAAGCTGAACTGGGCCCCGCCCTTGGTTACTAACCTACTCAAGCCAGGACTGGGCTCGGTCGGGTAGGTTGGAACCCTGGGCCACCGTTTCGGTATACTCGAGTACTACCACTGGAGGGATAAGGTGATGGCTAGACAAACCGAGGGGATTCAGAAGTTATAAGGTGCAGATGACTGACATGGTTCCACTGGAACACCGTATCCTTCAATGCGTGTTTATTTTGCATAGAGATAACTATTTCATGCAAATGTGCCAACGTGCAAATCTTGACTCATACTTGTGACATGCTCAAATTACTCATACCATGATAATTGTCTCATGTTAATGTATCATACCTGTGATATGGTCAAAGTACTTGTATAATGATATTTGTCTCATGTTCATGAGCCAACGTGCAACCCCGAACCATACATGTGATATGCTCAATTGCTTGATTTATTAGAACTGCTAGAATGTCTTGGAACCTCACTGGGCTGTGTAGCTCATCCCACATTTTTGTTCTCTTTAACAGGGTTCGAGATCAGGAGTGCTCGTGAATAGTACTAGATAGCTTTCTTTTGAAAATTTTAAGTTGTATTATAGCGGATGGTTATAGTACATACTCCGTTGGGTTGTACTTAAGCTTGAAAGCTAAATAATTGTAAGTGTGAAATATTTTGGAGTACTTTAATTATGTATTGAAGTTATTTGAAGTATTCCGAGTTTTGAATTGTGGATTGTACCGAGTCCTGGCGAGAGTTGGGCAGGCGTCCCGCGGATACCCTTTGGTTCGCCTTAGGGAGAAGTGGGGGTGTCACAAGTGTGGTGAATTTTTTGGAAGGGAGTGGGTTGGTTTTGACTTGCAAGTAACTCTTGGAAGGTATAAACCTTGAACTTCATTTCCTCTTGCTTAATCTTGTTAATTTGGTTAGAAGCTTCTACTCTTGGATTGCTACGGCTAATTAGTTAGTTTTTGATGGTGTAGTGGAAAGTTTAGCTAGGGTTTGCATCTTTTCAGATTTGATTAGTGTTGTTTAACTAGTAAATGATGTTATTGAGGTTGGAAATGGAACTTGTGAAGTGATTTTGGACTTGAGTGTAACTTTGTTAGAGTAAGAGTTAAATTCCAGCATTGGTAGAGATTCTGTCCTGTTTCTGGAACCAATCTGACTAGCATATTCATCCATGATAAAGGCCAAATCTGTGAGAACCCGAAAATTTCTTTATTTTCTAGCCATTAATTTATTTCTTTGCATAAAATTTCTATACCTTTCATTATTATATTAAATTTTGAGAGATTTTTATAAGGGACTTAAGTTGTTAAGACATTTTTTCGATATAAGTTAGTTCGTATGACATTAATAGTGTATATTAGACGTGGGACCCGCTAGTGCGGTACGTGCGATAAATTTTGACAACTAGTTGGAGTTCTGTGTCAAGGGATATTATATTACAAGATGCTAGAAGACAAGTAGAGGTTGGCTAAGTAAATTAACCAGTGGTAGCCAAAAGGATGAGAATAAACCCTAGTGCGCCATTTGTCGCGAAACCAGTGGATGGTGAACTTTGACCAAGACTTTTAAAATTTGTCTAAAATACCCTTTTATTTTGATTAAATTACTTTATAATAGCTGTACTACTCATTTACCTCTCCAATAGTTGTAATAAAGAATAGAATTAAGAGTTTTTCCTTTACTTTCATCGTTAGGGTAAACTGGAATTTTTACGTCTTTCGATAGTATGATTAGTCGGTACGGAGTGTGTACTAAATTTGGTGATTAAGAGTGAGTTTTAGATAAGAAAAAGTGTATGATTAGAAGTAATAATAATAAGTTAGTGAATTGTAAGTGAAAACCCTAGTACGTGCGAATTAAGGAAAAAAGGTATGAACCGACGTGCACCGTTTGTTACCGAATGAGTGCACCACTTGAACACTACTTTATTATCTTAATTTTGTTATTAATTGAGCAAAATTAGCCCTAAATATCTCCTTAAATCAGCTGAATTTATTGACCAAAATAAGAGAGAGAAAGAACAATTTTAAATTTCATCTCGTTGCGACAAGTGGCGAAAATCCAACCAACTTTGACCAAGGTTTAATAACTTTCCTTAAATCAGATTTTTTAACAAAAAATCTCTTCATTTCCTTTTTTTGTTGGCCGGCCACCTTGAGAGGAAGAACAAGAAAGACTACTTCATTCTTTAGCTACCAAACTTGCTTCAATCTTGAGTTTTACCCAATAACTTGCAAACCACTCCATACAAGCATTCACTAAGGAGGAGTAGAGGTGTTGGTGGAGTGATTTTTGTGGAGAAAGTACTAAGCTACCATTTTTCTAGTGGTTCTAAGGTAACTTGTGCGAGAACCTTGAAAAAAAAAATAATATATACATATTGCATTTGCATTTTAGACTCTTAATAACCGTTACTATTGTTGGTTTTTAAATAAGTATGTGACCATAATTTTTATATATAAATAAGTTAATTGTGCAAATATTAAGTTACTTGAATCTTGCTAAGTTAAATTAATATTTCATGATGTAGAGTATTTTATTGCTTTAATATTAATTCCTTGAGTTTCAATAGCTAATTTTAAGTGTTAATAACGTTAGGTGTTAACGGAAACCTAGAATTAAGACGGAAATGACTTAGGTCAAAAACCTTATAATTATATTTAGGACGTTGAATCTCGATAATTTAATTTTGCGAGACTAGTGTGCTAGTAGGCTTTCGAATTTCATTTGAGGTAAAATCTTGGAGTTAAGTTACGAATGAGGAATCTAAGTGGATGGTCGAACAAGATGTTAAAAGACCAAATTAGCCCTCCTCCATTTCAAATTAACCATGCAGCCATGGAACCTCCTAGAACAAGCTCCAAATACAAACATTTCCAGCATGCCGGTCTCATTCTTTACACTTAGCATTTCCTTTTATCTACTCCACCATTCCACCAACCATAATGTCGACTCAGGCCACTTAAAACACTTCATTATATATCCTCCACCACCACACTCTCTTATACCATTTCCAATCCACCACAACATTAACCTTCCATTTTCTTTTCTGCCGTGAGCCGAGAGTGGAGAGCAAGAGAGAAAGAGCCGAGCCTTTTATTCTTTTTCCTTTCTGTCCGTAAACTAGAGAGGGAAGAGAGAGACTTGCGGTTCATTCTTCCTTCCATCCGTGAGCTGGTGACGAGTCTGAGGCCAAACTTCCTCCATTCTAGTCGCAAGTGTGACGGCCCCACCTCCCCCTAAGGCGAACCAGAGGGTTCGGCGGGCCGCCTGCCCGGCTCTCGCCGGGACTCAGTCGTTCACTACAATCCTCAAATATACATCACATGGTCCACAAATATACATCCAAATCTCCAATAATTACATGTCACAAATGCAGCAGAAACTAATCCCGAACTATACATAAAATGAAGCCAAATCCAAACTGTACAAGATATAGGCCATCCAGACATGTGAATAAGCACAACAAGTCCTTCCTTCGCTTTGAGCCCTGTGGAGGGGAATAAAATATTTTTGGGGTGAGCTAGAAGCTCAGCGAGTAACCAGAAAATCAGTAATCAAATCGGTTTAACAATATTTCTTTTCAATGATGTCATAAATCAAATGATAAGTCCAGAAACAATTACGACATTTACAAAACATTAAATATGGAGTATCAATAATTCAAGAAACATGTACAATGGAAAGCGATAGTAACATTCATGAAAAAGATACGTTCGTTCTCCTGTCATTTCCTTTTCTTTTCTCATTTGAAATTGCATCATTTTCCACCAACCTCCACCAACCTACAAAGGTAATACTCGAGTATACCAAACGTTCACCCAGGTCCCTAATCGCCCGACCGAGTCCGTTTCTGGCTACAGACGACAAGTAACAAGGGGCAATGGCCAGTTCAGCCCAAAAGGCTTACATTCATGCGCAAGTAGCATTTAATCATTTATCATGAAAATTTCACATTGATTTAGGTTGAGTGCGATAAAGTACACACTCGCCCAGAAAACTCGTTTTAACAATCATTGAAAGCACTTAATACATTATCAATCCATAATAACAAGCCAATTAGTCAAGGAAATATATCAAACAAGGAACGCTCTCATATAAGCACGCATGATATGCAAGAAAACAGTTCAAAAGTAACTTTGGAAACGGTTCAGAAGTAACTTTGGAAACAGTTCAAAAGTAAATAATGCAAGAAACGTTTCACAAGTACTTTGGAAATAGTTTAGGGTCACTCACCTCCATGGCTCAGAAACCATCCATCATATATCATTGCCTTGCTCAAATCCGAGTCTTAGATCACAAACTCAATGCAAACAAATCCCTTCAAAGTTCGGACAGCACTTCCCCTAAATTTATTTACTTTTCCAGCCATCAAGGCTTCATTATTTCCTCAGCCAGTCCCAAAGGTACACACACAACAACAAGTTCATCTAATAGTCATTCAGCAAGTTCCAAGTAGTACTAGTACAAGTCAAGCTTTGAATGATTTGCAAGACCACTTAGCAAAGAGATTTTATGGAATGATTTGGAGTTTTATTGGTTGGATTTGAAGATTGAGCAAGAAATAGAAGGAAGAAATTGAGAGCTTTTCTTTCTTTTCCTTTGAGAGAGAGCCGGCTATGAAGCTTTAGAAATAAGGATGATTTTTGGCAATTTTTTTGATATTTATTTGGTAAAGGTAAAGGTAAAGTCAAATGGTCAAAGTCCAAGACTTAATCTTATGGTGACACTTGTCACCTTTTGGTTCAAAACTTATCTTTTTGTCTCTCCAATACAAATATCTTAACACCTTGTAAAATAATATCACTAAATACAAAATTCCAACAAGTTGTCAAAAATAAAATGCATTTACCGCACTAGCGGGTCCCACGTTCAAAATACGCTCTTAATTTCTCAAAAACTAACCGATACTAGAAAAATCATTTTAAAACTATTTTTGCTCATAAACTTTATTTGGGGATTTTTTCCTAATAAAGAAACTGTAGAAAAGGCGGGCGATTAAATTAAATAAACCCTAGAAAATTAGAAAATTTTCGGGTTCTCACACTCATACTTTTCGGGGCGTCACAGCAAGCTTGAGCAAGGGAGAGGGAGAGCTGACGGGCTGCATTTCTGGACTGTTCGAGAAGAAAAAAATTTGCAGCTGCTAGCCGTGTGAGTTGAGCTCCAAGCTGAGGTAATTTCTGGACCTAGACTAGTTGTTTAGGGGTAGATGATGCTGATTATAAGCATGCATGTGGTGGTTGTGTGGTTGGATGATAGATTAAGTCACAAGAAAAACTGATTGTGAAGGAATTGGAGTTGCCGAATGAGTAAGCTGAAAATTTGCGGCTTGAGTTGGCCAATTTGTGATAATTTGAGTTTAAATGTGTGACAGCCCCACCTTCCCCTAAGGCGAACCAAAGGGGTTAGCGGACTGCCTGCCCAACTCTCGCCAGGACTAACGGTTCAGTTTAGAGCGATCTGATACGTTCCGGAACTTACAAACGCGCGTAAACAGGTCAAAATCACAAAATAAAAAAATGAAACCAGAGTCGGCCATGAATAGTAACCAACACGTCAAAACTCAACCAAACATCAAGCAAATATTTACATGTTGAAATTAAGCATATACAATCCAAAGTGGTATACAAAAGTTATTCAAAAGTTGATACATATACGGTTTGCCAAATCAAAAGAGAAACGGACCCAAAAGTACATTTAGGGTTTCAATCAATGAGCTACACAAAAGATATGTCCATCTAGCTCAATTTGGCAACCAACTATCAAATCCAGTCCAAAAGGATTTATTTTCCTGTAAGGAAAACAAAAGGAACAGAAAGGGGTGAGCTTGCGCTCAATGAGGTACCAGACATATAGCAGTAAAATCATGGCATTTCACATTTAACAAATCAGGTACACATGCCAGGTGTAAAGTAAAGGAACCAATGATTCAAATAGGAAGGATACAGGTGGCTCTCAGGAGCCAAATTCCCATTTGCGTCACCGAAGCTTGATCGAAATAATAGTTGACACTCCGTCAACGCTAAGTAACCAATACCGTAGACTCCACTTTCTTCGATTCCTTCCACCTCACATACCCCTACCGGGCCCGAAATCCAATCAGATCAGAAATGGTAATACTCGAGTATACCGGAATCAAGGGTCTCAATACCCAAAGATCCCAAAACAGACTACCGTGGTTCGTTATCTAATCGACCAGGCCCTTGCCGGCCCGACTCGAGTAACTAGCCACAGGGGTTGAGCTCAGAGGTCCCAGAAAGGTCGTTGGATACAAGCTTCCAAACGACGTCAGAACAGATATAGATACAGATACCAGATACAGATAGCAGATTCAGATACGCACTCAAAATTGGCATATGAACAGACAAGAGAACGAGGGTGATAAAGTACACCCTCGTCTCAAACAGAATAAACAGATAGTTCAGTCGTTCATATCACAGATTGCATGTACAGAAACCGAGTTAAACAACAACAAGTGAGGGGAGTGGTACACTCACCGGTGTCAGTACAGATACCTCAAAAGTTTTTGCCCACAAGAGAGCTTTAATCACCAAGAAACCCTAAAATAATCAAAGTAAAACAATTGAAGGTTCCACTGTCAAAAATCGAGTATACAAAATGCACATGTGAGACTCGACTACCAGTCGTATGCCTCGCCAAATAATTACTAATGCAAGGGTGCAAAACATGATTTTTGGAAACCAAAAGGTAACATGAAGACCTAGGCTCAAACAACCCAAAAGCCCTTCATTTCTACCAAAAGGCAATTCAAACTTAAAGGAACCAAACGGCCTAGAAAATTGGACAGCATTTCCCCTAAATTTGCTTACTTTTCCAGCCGTCATGGCTTCATTATTTCCTCAAATCAGTCCCAACATCTCGTACAAAAATAATCTCATTTCCAAAAGCCGTTCACTAGGCTTAAAGTCATTCAAGTACAAAATTTAGCTAGCAAAATGACCGGAAAGGAAAATCAAGCCCTAAAAAATTCCAATAAGCACAATAAGACTCGATTACAAGTCATAAACCAATGCCAAATACTACCGAAATAGGGTTCCATAAGCATACATAAGCATTAGAGGAAACCAGCAAAATCCGGAAATGGAGTTAAGTGTTAACCCAAAAAACACAGTTTTTGACATCATTTTACGGTTTTGGTACCAATGGCACTACGATTATCGGATGGAGGTGCAAGAGACACCGTTTCGAAGCTAAGAGATAGGGCTACAATGTTTCAGAAGGTCACTCAGCCCAGTTTTGAGTGTAACCAGGTCAAAAATGCAATATACTACACCAGAACCGCAAAAACAAATTCACAAATCGCATTCTGGTGAAAACATCATAAATCAGCTACCTAAGTCCAAATCCAGTAATTCCAAAGCCATCCGAAAGATAAGAAACAGGGCTACAATTCATTAGAAGGCCTCAACAACTAATTCCGAAGCATTCCCAACCAAAATAACCCAGTACAGAAGCAATTCTCAAATTCGGGTAGAAACAGGGCAGCAAGGGTAATTCCATCCTTTCACAAGCTACGTTGCTCCGATTGACCTGAAATTTTGTAGGAATCTCTAAAATATTATTCCCTACAACTTTCATGTTTTAACCCAAGGCCAATTCGGCCTCTAACTATAAGCTACAGTGCCGGGCAGAATGTAAATCAAAGAAACCCTAACTTTCCAATTTTCTTTCCAAAACAGAAATTGCTTGCAATTAACCACTTTTTCCACCTTCTAGCTTCCTTAACTATCATTTCCAATCATCATACATGACCACATAATCATATTCATATGAAAACAGAAATATCACCAATAATTATAAAACTTCACCAATTCAACCAAAAATCAAGATATAATCCATAAAATTGCATCTTATACCACCACCAATCATGAATTAAACATCATTAGATGGAGGAGAGGGGTTCCTTCACTACTCACCTTAGCAACACAAGAGAGGGAGCAACTAATCACTTTAGTATTCCAAACAACTCCACTAAACACCTCACAATCACTCACTTAAGAGTTTCTATGGAACAAAAGCAAGATTAAATGGTTCAGTTCTTGGATTTGAGCAAGAGTAGAGCTAAGAATTTGGAGAGGTTTTCTTTCTTTCTTCCTTGGAGAGAGCCGACTTCAAGAGCTTGAAATAAGGGTGAATTTTGGTAATTTTTGTTTTATTGGTTTAGTTGGTCAAATGGTAAAAGAATGAATAGTGGTCTTATAGCAAGATTGAATCATATGGTGACACTTGTCACCCTAATTAATGCATCTCTATCTCTTTGTTTCCTCTCTCACCAATCCACTTGGGTAACCTCTAATTATCTCTTAGCACCCGATAATTTAAACCCAGTGTCCAAAACTTAACCTAGTTGGCCGAATTTTGTCAAACTTTTCACCCTAGCGGGTCCCACGTCCAAAATACGCTCTTAATTTCTCAAAACCTATTCGATACTAGAAAAATCACCTCAAACCTCTATTTACTCACACAAATTATCTAGAAATTTTCCTAATCAAGAAAATGCAGAAAACATGCCATTAAAGATAATAAAACCTAGAAAATGGAAAAGTTATGGGTTCTCACAAAATGTGTATTTAACTAACCAAAATCTGGATGATCAAGCTCTGCATGAGGTTAATTAGCCTTGATTAAGCAAGAGAGTTGTAGGAACACAAAATCTGCTTGCATGCAAGCTAGCCGAGAAGGATCGAATGAATTTTTGGTTGGATGATAATTTTTTTTTATGTTGTCCGCACTTGGTTTGGATCAAAACTGATAGATAGTTAATTATTTTGATCATGCATGAAGCTGATGTGAGTCGTGGTTAGAGAAAAAGAAAGAAAAAAAAAGATGAAATCTGAATTTTGTGGCAGAGAGAAGGGGTTGAACATTTGATTAGTTTTTCTTCGAATTTGTAGCTAGGATTTTTGTATGGGATGTTTAAGATTTGCTTGTAGCTTGCTAATCACCTTTTGCATGTTAGATTTAAGTGTGAAATGGAGAGATTATTGGAGGAATTCCTTGCCTTAAAGATGGATTGCTGCGGAAAATTTTCAGCATGGCTGAGAGAAGGAAACAGAATTTTATCCAGCTTTCCTTTTGAATCTTTGGCTGTAAATTTCATATTGTTGCACAAGATACACCGTAGCATGATAACTCCACTCTGCATGTTGAGCTGGAGTGGAAAAATGAAGAATTTGTGGAGAAAGTTTCACATTTAAACTGTCAAATTGTTGGAAGATTATATCTTAGATGATGTCAGATTTATGGGGACGTCTTGGCGGAAGAATTTGCTGGAATTACTTGTTATTTGATTCATTTCATGTTGGACAGATTATAAGCTTTATGTTTAGTGTTTCTAGCAAGTAAAAGATGGAGATTTAATGGACATCTTGAATTGACATTTGCTGGAATTTTATTGACTATTGAAGCAAGAAAAGAAAATCTGAACTTCTAGAGTTAGTTGTGTGTAAGCTAGCCGTGACTTATCTTCTATGTTTGAGTTAAATTTCCGATTGATTGTTGCAAGGAATGATTGTTTGTCGTCAAGAGCTAATGATTGATGAAGCTCTTGGCCATTTGAGTAATTTTTGCAAGAGTTTAATTTTTGGTGAATTTGTTCAAGTGGTTGGCTGAAACGTATTTGGAAGGTCCATGGTTTGTGATTTGGAATTGTTTTGATACCTTGGACTTCCTTTGTTGAATGTTATTTGGAATTGAATCTGTTGAGACCTAGTGCTAATGATTGATGAAGCCCTAGTGAAATTGATGTTTGAATTGTGATTTGGCTATTTTGGCAACCGGGAATACAATGTGCAAATGATTTGAAATCGTTAAGTCCGTTTTGGTCTGTTGAATTTGAGTACTTTTAAATCAAGGTTTGTGGAATTATTTTATCTTACTATCAAGTTATAGAGATTGAGAATAGCACGTTAATATTAAAATTTAAATGACAGGACTTTTAAAACCTTGCTAACTAGTTAATTCTTTTCTTTGCTTAAACTAGTTTTATTACTTTTAGGAAATAATTGTATTAACTTCTAAACTTTAAGTTTTTTGTAAAATTATTCCTGGCTAGTTGTTTTGAGGAAAATTGTTAAAAACATGAGATTTTAATAATTATAAAAAGAAAGGCTTAGAAAACTTGTTCGGCAAGAAAACTTGTTTGAATTAAATTGATTTTAGTTACCCTCTAGAAAGAAAAGTATCTTTAAAGAAATCATACGAAATATTTTATCGCTTTATTAGCTTTGATGCTAAGAGATTTATTGATTTATTCCGAGAAAATAAACTAGTTATATACCAGATAATATTTTATATATAAGCCAAGAGTTTGTATAGTAAAACTTATAGTTTTTAAAACTTGGTTTTCTAGGGTTTAGCGAGGGCGTGGACTTCGATTCTCAGCTTGACTTTTGAGCTTCACTGTTGGTGAGTGTCCGTGCTTGTTCTATGATTAACTTGTTAAAGTGCTTTCTTGATTTGTTATGTGGTATTTGGAAAGTGGTTTTTCTTGATCCATCGAAGTGGGCAGTGTGTACTTTATCGCACTAGCCCACTATTCACATTTGGTCTTAAGCTTTTCTGTTTTGGAAGAAATTTTGGAAAGTTAGGGTTTATGAAATTACATTCTGCCCGGTTTTGTAGCTCATAGTTAGAGGCTGAATTGGCCTTGAATTAAAACATGAAAGTTGTAGGGAATAATATTTTAGAGGTTCCTGCAAAATTTCAGGTCAATCGGAGTAGCGTAGCTTGAGGAAAGTCGAAATTACCCTTGCTGTCCTGGTTTTACCCGAATTTGGGAATTGCTTCAGTAATTGGTTATTTTGGTTAGGAATGCTTCCGAATTGGTTATTGAGGCCTTCTGATAAAATGTATCCCTGTTTCTTAGATTTCAGATGGCTTTGGAATTTCTGGATTTGGACTTATGTAGGCTGTTTTATGATGTTTGCACTAGAATGCATTCTGTGAATCTGTTTTTGCGGTTCTGGTATAGTAGATCGCATTTTTTACCTGGTTGCACTCGAAACTGGGTTGAGTGACCTTCTGAAATATTGTATCCCTATCTCTTAGCTTCGAAACGGTGGGTCTTGGACCTTCATCCGATAATTGTAGTGCCTTTGGTGCCATTACCGTAAAATGAGGTCAAAAACTGTTTTTTTTCAGGGCTAAAGCTAATGCCATTTCCGGATTTTCTGGTTTCCCCTAATGCTTGTATATGCTTATGGAACCCTATTGGGGTCGTGTTTGGCATTGGTTTATGACTCATTATCGAGTCTCATTGTACTTGTTTGCATGTTTTAGGGCGTGACGGTGGTTCACGACGTTCTTTTGACGGAAGTGCATGAAACACCATTTGCAAGCTTGGTGAGTGTACTACTCACTTGTGTGTTACTATATGGCTTTGATACTTGAACTTGACGCGTTGAATGTTAATTGATTGAAGTAAGAGCGTACTTTCTCGCTCTCACTTATTGTTTATCATGTTATTGGAATGTTACATGAAATGAAAGTACTTGACTTGGTGTCGATTGGACGAGTATCCAACGACTACAATGGTTATCATTGAGCTCAACCCCATTGGTAGTTGATTGAATCGAGCCGGCGAGGGCTTGGTCGTGCCAATTAATGATCCTTGGGGAAATGTTATATGGAATCTTGTAGTATGAGAGACTCTCGATTCCGGTATACTCGAGTAATACCACAGTGCAAGTGTTTGGAGTTCGGGCCCGGTAGGGGGATGTTAGGTGGAAGGAATGGAAGTAAAGTGAAGTCTACGGTTGGTTACTTGTAAACATTGACGGAGAGTCAATGAGATCCGATCAAGAATGCAAACGAGGAAAAGGGCTCTTGAGAGTCCCCCGTATCCTTTTATCACCACCATTAATGTGTGCCTTTGTCTACTTTTGATGTATTGAAATGAAAAGCTTGATGCTTATATGAACTTGGTTGCTTGAGTAGTATTATCTCACTGGGCAATTAGCTCACTCTATTCCTTTTGTTTTCCTTACAGGAAAATAAATACTTTTGGACTGCAATTGATAGTTGATTGCCGAATTGAGCTAGTTGGACATATCTTTTGTATAGCTCATTGATTGAAACCCTAAATGTACTTTTGGGGCGTTTTCTCTTTTGATTTGGCAAACCGTGTATATATCCACTTTTGAATACTTTTGTATGCCACTTTGGTTTGTAAATGCTAAATTTCAAGATGTGAATGATTGCTTGTTATTTGGTTGGGTTCTGACGGGTCGGTTACTAATCATGGCCGACTCCGGATTTCATTTTTTTTTATTTTGGGTTATTTTGCCATTTTGACTTGTTTACGCGCGTTTATAAGTTCCAGAATGCGATAGATCGCTCTAAACTACACCGTTAGTCCTGGCGAGAGTTGGGCAGGCAGTTCGCTAACCCCTTTGGTTCGCCTTAGGGGAAGGTGGGGCTGTCACAGGTGGTATTAGAGCCTAGGTTTGAATTAGCCTAGGAGTAATAGAAATGCTTGATTTGAGGGTTCTTTGTTTATGGCCTTTAAGCTTATTTATGGTTAATTGCTCTTTTGGTGTAGGATGGCCGGACAGGGTGAGCCTAGTGATAGTCCTCCGAGCGAGAGACCTCGTGGAGCGCTCTCCGTGATACCATACCAGATACGGCCAGGAAGGGCCGTCGTGCGTTGGAGCCTGTCTAATCGTCTTCGACGGTGTGAGTGTCGACATAAGTATGCTTACCCTAACGCTCTAGTGTTTGCCGTGGCCGAGAAGCGTAAGGAGTTGGCCGGAGAGAATGCTAGACTTGAGTAAAGAGGTGACCCAGCTGAGGGCGGCCAATGAGAGACAGGCCGAGCGCATTAAGGGGCTAGAGTATGATGTGCTTGTGGTAGAGGATAGGGTTGATGACCTCTGCACTCAGCTTAGGGAGACGCGTGAGCGCGAGTCCAAGAGAGCTCGAAAGGTAAAGGTTCGAGCTGCCTCGATCCTGAACCTCTGTACTGATGTGGTCGAGGGCGTGAGCGACGAAGACTCATGTGCTGGGCCTGAGGCTGGGGTTGGATCCACTCCGTCCGGTGGGTCTACTAGCTCGTCGTCGGACTAGGTCACGACTCCTAGGGTTTGTTTTGGATAGTTTTGTTTCTGTACATAGGGCGGATAGGGAAAGAGCCTTAGCTAATCATTTTGTACGTCTAGATTATCTACGTGTGTATTTCTTTTGATGAGGCCATTCCCTTGGGGATTGTCCATGTTTGTACTTGACTTGACTGTACTTGACTTGACTGCTTGTTGCTATGTGTGGTGTTTGCCTTGTTTGGAATGTATATATCTGCTTGGAAAAGTTTTGGATTTTACTTACATGCATTGTTCTTATATTGGTTTAGTACATTTGTCTAGACCAAGTAAAGTTCATGGAAGGCACACGTAGTGGACGGGGGCGTGGGCGCGGTAATAGACAACCCACACTGGATAGGGGTACTGGGGAAACCTCTTTTGGACCTAACCCTGACCCCAATGTGCAAATCGCTGCCGCTATACAACAAATGATTAACCTGCTCGCACAAGTGGTGCAGCAACAAGGTTAAAACCCAAACCCTAACCCTGGCAACCATGTCGAGAGCGAAGACAGAGCTCTCGAACGATTCCAAAAGTTTGCTCCACCCAAGTTTATTGGGGGGCCTGATCCGGATGTTGCCGAGAGGTGGCTCGAAAAGATGGTCGATATTTTTGCAGCCTTGCACTACAGATGAACGGCAGGTGACTTTTGCCGTTTTCCAGTTAGAAGGGGCGGCCCGTTCCTGGTGGAACGTAATACGGTAAAAATGGGAACGGGAACAAACGCCCAGGACTTGGGTGAATTTTATCAGGGAATTCAACGCGAAATTCTTCCCTCCTCTAGTTCAGGAGAGGAAGGATGATCAGTTTATTCGACTCCGCCAAGGGGCTCAATCTGTGGCAGAATACGAGAGTCAATTCACCCGCTTGTCCAAATTTGAGCCTGAGTTGATTGTGACGGAGCAACGGCGAATTAGGCATTTTATCCAGGGCCTAAACGTGGAGATTCAGAAGGACCTCGCAGTGGCTCAAATTAATGCTTTTAGCGAGGCCGTTGAGAAGGCCCAACGGGTAAAGAGTGCCTGGGTACAAGTACGGAACTTCCAGGCGAAAAAGCGGGGTTTTCCTGGAAGCAACTCGGGACAAGGGGATAAAGGTACCCCCTCCAAATTCGGACGCGGAGCTGGAGGTGGACGACAGTCAGGTTTCGGCAGAGGGGCTCAGTCTAGGGGTGGCCCAGCCGGGAGAGGCCAAGGCGGAAACTTCCAAAAGGGTACAGGTTCGGCGTCCCGCGGGCCTTGTGGGTACTGCGGAAAGCCGAATCATTTCGAAGATAATTGCTGGAAGAAGGGAGGCAAATGTCTGCGATGTGGAAGCGCAGACCACCAGCTTGCTACCTGCCCACTCTTAAAGCAAGACGGAAAGGGAACTCAGACCGCGCCAAAGACCAATACAGGACCGGATAAGGGGAATGGGACGAAACCTAAGGTGCCAGCTCGAGTATATTCATTAGAACCTCAACAGGTCCCAGATTCCTCAGAGGTCGTAGAAGGTACGATCCCTATTTTCCACCGTTTTGCCAAAGTTTTAATTGATCCTGGTGCCACTCATTCTTTCGTTAACCCTGATTTCATGTGTGGCATCGATATAAAACCTGCTAGTTTACCATACGACCTAGAAGTTAGTACACCTACGGGAAATCAACGGTTGGTTACTAGTATGGTTTATAGGGACTGTGAAGTGTGGGTAGGAGAGAAGAGATTGTTAGGGGACTTGATAAGCTTGGTTATTAAAGGGTATGATGTGATATTGGGTATGGACTGGTTAGCCAAGTATAATGCCCAACTGGATTGTAAAACAAAAGTGGTAGAATTCCGCATTCCTGGTGAGGCGACCTTAAGGTTGGATATAAGGGGTCAGTTAGCCTCATCTGCTTTGATTTCGGGCATTCGGGCTAGGAAATTGCTAAGTAGAGGGCGCAAGGATTTTTTGCCTTTTTGATCAACAACCCCACAGATAAAGTGAAGGTAGAGGATGTGGCCATAGTGAAGGAATTTCCGGACGTGTTTCCTGATGAGTTAGTAGCCTTACCTCCGGAAAGAGAGATTGAATTCAAAATAGACCTGCTACCAGGATCCTCACCTATCTCAAAAATACCATACCGAATGGCTCTTGCTGAGCTCAAGGAGCTAAAGTTGCAATTGCAAGACCTTCTGGAGCGGGGATTTATTCAAGAGAGTGGGTCTCTTTGGGGAGCTCCTGTACTTTTTGTGAAGAAAAAGGATGGTGGGTTAAGGATGTGTATCGATTATCGGGGCCTGAATAATATTACGGTGAAAAATAAGTATCCAATGCCCCACGTAGATGAGCTGTTCGACCAGCTGCAAGGAGCAGTGGTCTTTTCAAAATTGGACCTCCGCCAAGGGTATTACCAGTTATTAATCAGGATTCCAAGACCCTGGTCTATTCCAAGACCCGTGAAAAGCATGAGCAACACTTGAGGATTGTCTTACAAACCCTAAGAGATCATCAACTGTATGCCAAGTTCAGAAAGTGCGAATTTTGGCTGGAGAAAATTGCTTTTCTGGGACACGTCATTTCTCAAGAGGGTATTTCAGTTGACCCGGCGAAAGTAGAGGCTGTGACTAATAGGAAGAGGCCAGAAAATCCCACAGAGGTCCGCAGCTTTCTAGGACTGGCTGGATATTACCGGCGTTTCATCAAGGACTTTTCCAAACTAGCCGGTCCTCTAACTGATTTGACGAAGAAACATGGTCGGTTCTTATGGAACGCCCGAAGTGAGACAGTTTTTCAAGAATTAAAGAAGAGATTGACCATGGCTCCAGTTCTAGTCTTACCTAACGGAGGTGACGGGTTTGTTGTGTATACTGACGCGTCACGAGAAGGCCTGGGTTGTGTATTAATGCAAAACCGAAATGTGATATCTTTTGCCTCGAGGAAGTTAAAACCTCATGAGCAGAATTACCCGACCCACGATCTGGAGCTAGCTGCCGTTGTTTTCGCTCTTAAAAAGTGGAGACACTACCTATATGGGGTAACCTTCGAGGTTTACTCCTATCACAAAAGCTTGAGGTACCTCTTCTCCCAGAAGGAATTGAACATGAGGCAGCGACGATGGATGGAATTTCTGGAGGATTACGATTGTACTATTAACTACCATCCAGGAAAGGCGAACGTCGTGGCCGATGCTTTGAGTCGCAAGGCGCAAGTAGCAGGATTAATGATTAAAGAGTGAAATTTGCTCGAGTCGGTTTGCGAGTGGAAACCCTGCCTTGGGAGCCATAAGGTGATTTTTGACAATATTAAAGTGACTTCCACCTTCTTGGAAAGGATTAAAGAAGCTCAAAAGGATGATGCACTGGTGCAGAAATGGGGAGAGAAAGTGGGAAAAGGAGAAACCATTGACTTCCATTTTAGTCCTGAGGGTATTTTAAAATGCCGAAACCGAAGGATGAATCATTGAAAACGGAGATTCTAGGGGAAGCCCATCGATCCAAGTATACAATCCATCCGGGTAGTAGCAAGATGTATCAAGACCTGAAAGGAACCTATTGGTGGGACAATATGAAGAAGGAAATTGCTCTGTACGTGCAAAAATGTCTCATTTGCCAACAGGTTAAAGCAGAGCATCAAAAACCATCGGGTTTGTTACAACCCCTTGAGATACCTGAATGGAAGTGGGAAAACATCACTATGGATTTCGTTTCAGGTTTGCTGCGAATGCAACGAGAACACGATGCCGTTTGGGTGATCGTCGATCGATTAACCAAGTCGGCTCATTTCTTGCCGGTAAACATGAAGTATTCCATGGACAAGTTGGCCCAACTGTACATGGACGAGATTGTAAAGATGCACGGTGTTCCGGTGAACATCGTCTCCGATCGAGATCCACGTTTCGTATCTCGGTTTTGGCAAAAGTTCTAGGAGACTCTAGGGACGAAACTCAACTTGAGCACGACCTATCACCCTCAGACGGATGGACAATCGGAACGAACCATTCAAACTCTCGAGGACATGCTACCGACTTTCATTCTCGATTTTGGAGGCAACTGGGGTCAACACATGACCTTGGTGGAGTTTGCGTACAACAACAGCTACCATTCATCGATTCAAATGGCTCCATATGAAGCACTATATGGACGAAAATTCCGATCACCAATTTACTGGGATGAAGTTGGCGAGAGGAAGGCATTAGATCCAACAACTATTTCGTGGATGGAAGAGGCTCGAGAAAAGGTGAAGTTGATACGACAACGACTCCAAACAGCTCAAAGCCGACAAAAGAGCTACGCAGACAATCGAAGAAAAGACTTGGAGTTTGAGGTTGGAGACCATGTGTTTCTTAAAGTCACACCATTACGGAGCATTACAGCAAGCAAAGGAAAGAAATTGCAACCGAGGTTCGTCGGACCTTACAAGATTCTCCAAAGAATAGGAGCGGTAGCGTATCGATTAGGGCTGCCGTCCAGTCTCTCTCGAATTCACGACGTTTTCCACGTCTCGATGCTAAAGAAGTACTATCCCGACCCATCTCATATCTTACAACCAGAGGAGATCGACGTAGATGAATCGCTTGCTTACGAAGAAAAACCTGTCCAAGTGCTTGACCGGAAAGTCAAAGATCTAAGAAACAAGCAGATTCCGTTAGTGAAGATACTACGGAGAAACCATGGGGTAGAGGAAGCTACCTGGGAGATGGAAGAAGAAATGCGAAAGAAGTACCTTGAACTTTTCGTGAGTTGAGGTGAGAAATTTCGAGGGCGAAATTCTTTTAAGGGGGAGAGAGTGTGAGAACCCGTAATTTTTCCATTTTTAGGTTTTATTCGGGTTAATGGCTTGTTTTGTGCATTTTTCTTTATTAGGAAAATTTTCTAGATAATTTTTATGAGTAAATATAGTTTTTAGATGATTTTTCTAGTATCGAATAGGTTTTGAGAAATTAAGAGCGTATACCGGACGTGGGACCCACTAGTGCGAAAAGTTCAGAAAAATTCGGCCAACTAGGTTAAGTTTTGGATACTTGATTTAATTTATCGGGTGTTAAGAGATAAGTAGAGGATGCTAAGTGGATTGGTATAAGAGAGACAAAAGTTAGGCAAGCATTAATGAAGGTGACAAGTGTCACCATGGGATTTGGTCTTAAGTAAGACCACTATTCACCTTTTGTCCAATTGACCAAATAAATCACAAAAATCACCAAAAATTCACCATTTTTCTCTTCATCTTGGCCGGCCCTCTCTCTCAAGAAGAAAGAAGGAAACTCTCCAAGTTCTTGATTCCATCTTGCTCCAAATAATCAAAACAACCACTTAATCTTACTTTTGTTCCATAGAAAACCTTAAGTGAGTGTTTGTGTGGGGTTTGGTGGAGTTGTTTGGAAAGCTAAGAGGACTTGTTGCTCTCTCTCTCTTGTTTCTAAGGTGAGTTATGAAGAACCACTCTCCTCCCTCTAATGATGCTTAATTTATGCTTAGTGGTGGTATAAGATGCAACTTTATGGATTATATTGTGATTTTTGGTTGAATTGATGAAGTTTTGTAATTATTGGGGATTTTTATGTTTTAATATGAATATTATTGTGTGGCTATGTATGATGATTGGAAATGGTGTGTAAGGGACCTAGGAGGTGGAAAAAGTGGATAATTGCAAGCAATTTCTGTTTTGGAAGAAATTTTGGAAAGTTAGGGTTTATGAAATTACATTCTGCCCGGTTTTGTAGCTCATAGTTAGAGGCTGAATTGGCCTTGGATTAAAACATGAAAGTTGTAGGGAATGATATTTTAGAGGTGCCTACAAAATTTCAGGTCAATCGGAGTAACGTAGCTTGAGGAAATTCGAAATTACCCTTGCTGTCCTGGTTTTACCCGAATTTGGGAATTGCTTCTGTAATTGGTTATTTTGGTAAGGAATGCTTCCGAATTGGTTATTGAGGCCTTCTGATGAAATGTAGCCCTGTTTCTTAGATTTCAGATGGCTTTGGAATTTATGGATTTGTACTTATGTAGGTTGTTTTATGATGTTTGCACTAGAATGCGTTCTGTGAATCTGTTTTTGCGGTTCTGGTATAGTAGATTGCATTTTTGACCTGGTTACACTCGAAACTGGGTTGAGTGACCTTCTGAAATATTGTATCCCTATCTCTTAGCTTCGAAACGGTGGGTCTTGGACCTTCATCTTTTAATTGTAGTGCCTTTGGTGCCATTACCGCAAAATGAGGTCAAAAACTGTTTTTTTTCAGGGCTAAAGCTAATGCCATTTCCGGATTTTCTGGTTTCCCCTAATGCTTGTATATGCTTATGGAACCCTATTGGGGTCATGTTTGGCATTGGTTTATGACTCGTTATCGAGTCTCATTGTACTTGTTTGCATGTTTTAGGGCGTGACGGTGGTTCACGACGTTCTTTTGACGGAAGTGCATGAAACACCATTTGCAAGCTTGGTGAGTGTACTACTCACTTGTGTGTTACTCTATGGCTTTGATACTTGAACTTGACGCGTTGAATGTTAATTGATTGAAGTAAGAGCGTACTTTCTCGCTCTCACTTATTGTTTATCATGTTATTGGAATGTTACATGAAATGAAAGTACTTGACTTGGTGTCGATTGGACGAGTATCCAACGACTACAATGGTTATCATTGAGCTCAACCCCATTGGTAGTTGATTGAATCGAGCCGGCGAGGGCTTGGTCGTGCCAATTAATGATCCTTGGGAAAATGTTATATGGAATCTTGTAGTATGAGAGACTCTCGATTCCGGTATACTCGAGTAATACCACAGTGCAAGTGTTTGGAGTTCGGGCCCGGTAGGGGGATGTTAGGTGGAAGGAATGGAAGTAAAGTGAAGTCTACGGTTGGTTACTTGTAAACATTGACGGAGAGTCAATGAGATCCGATCAAGAATGCAAACGAGGAAAAAGGCTCTTGAGAGCCGCCCGTATCCTTTTATCACCACCATTAATGTGTGCCTTTGTCTACTTTTGATGTATTGAAATGAAAAGCTTGATGCTTATATGAACTTGGTTGCTTGAGTAGTGTAACAGCCCCACCTCCCCCTAAGGCGAACCAGAGGGTTCAGCGGGCCGCCTGCCCAGCTCTCGCCGGGACTCAGTCAGTCACTATAAGAAAAGACAATAAAACCCTCAAAACAATCGAAATAACAATAATTCCAAACTTAAATGTAAACTTATATACATAGCCATCCCAAAAGCAATACAACTTATGTACAAAGGTTCTCCATGCTCCATACAACCAGCCCACCAAACATTGGGGCGAGAACCATAACAAAAGAATCAAAAGTACTAGATCGGCTAGTCTATACGTAGCTTCCGTCCTTGCACGGCTTCCCCTGCTAAGGAAAACAAAAAAACTAACGGAATGAGCTGGAAAGCTCAGTGAGGTTCCGTACACATAGGCAACAAGAGAATCAATGCATTCAATACATATAAACAACAATTCAAGATGCAAGTACCAATAAAGCGATAAATACATTCATTAAAAGGATACGGGCTCACAAGGAGCCATTCGTTCATTCGTTCGTTCATTCATTCTCCTTTCGTTCCCCGACCTTCAATCATTTAAAATGCATTTTGTATAAGTAAAACCCCTCATTCCTTCATTCGTTCATTCATTTCATTCACCCCGTCCCTGGCTTTTGGCCAGGCCCCACCAACCTACAAGGTAATACTCGAGTATACCGAAACGTTCACCCAAGTCCCTAATCGCCCGACCGAGTCCGCTTCTGGCTCGAGACGACCGGTAACAAGGGGCAATGGCCAGTTCAGCCCAAAAGGCTTACATTCATGCACAATTAACATTTCAATCGCTCAATCATTAAAATTTCACAATCATTGAGGCTAAGTGCGATAAAGTACACACTCGCCTCGAAAACTCATTTAGCAATCATTGAAAGCATTTAACATGTTATCAATCATTCAAACAAGCCATATAATCATGAAACGTAACAAACAAGGAACACTCACCTAGTTATTGTGCACTTCTCAATCACCAATGAAACCTAAAATTAAATAAGATCACATTACAATTCATCGAGCATGATTTAGATGAAATCAAGAAATACCCGACTACTTGCGAGTAAACGTATAAAAGACTTTCAAAGTATAAAGAGGCATTTGGATCCGTGGACAAGAATAACCCTAATGCGACCCAAACCAAAAAGGGTTATAAAATTTGTAACGGAAACACTTAACTCAAAATAATTCAAATTTTCCAGGAAATAAGCTAAGGCAATATTCTTTCGGAATTGTTTGTATGACTCAATAGCATATATATTCAAGTGGTCAATAAGTGACCGAAGCCAATAAAAATCATGTGAAAAGGAGGACAAAATACTTTAACTTCCACACTTAAAACCTTGCTTAGAAACAATGCACTTATGGCCGATAAAACCCGAACTCATATCTCTATAGGTTGGAAAGGCTTAAGGAACATTTAAAGGTTGAAACAGAAGAGGTATCATGTTTTCAAAAGATAAAATGGTTACATTATTTGCCAAAGGACAAAGTACGAGTTCGAATAGAAACTTAGCCTTCGAACCCTTATTCAAAGACCCGAAGACACTTCCAAGGAAATACGGTCAATTTACAAGAAAATAAACGGACGGCATGTCCCTTGTGTTTACCTATTTTCCAGCCATTAATGGCTTCATTATTTTCCTTAAATCAGTCCCAACATGTCATATAGAATAATCTCAACCAAAAGCCATTCACTAGGCTTACAAATCATATCAACACAAAATAAATACGAAAAGCAAACTAGAAACATTTTCGGACAAAAACAGTTTTGACATCATTTTGCGGTTTTAGCACCATTGACGCTACGATTATCGGATTAGGGTGTAAGACCCACCATTTCGAAGCTAAGAACCAGGGTTACAACAATGTAGAAGGTCACTCAGTCCAAATCCCAACACAACTAAGTCAAATATGCCAAATAACAAACCAGAACCGTAATTGCAGGTTTACAATTTACACTATGCTGTAATCAGTACAACTCAGTCTAAACAGGTCCAAATGCAGAAATTCCAAAGGGATAAGGTAGCTAGGACATCAAGCTACATTTCATCAGAAGACCTCAACCACCAAATCCAAAGAAATTCCAGTCAAAACAGCAAATTACTAACGCAGTTCGGCCATCCTGAAGAACCCAGAACAGCAACAGTAAAATCGACATTTCTCACTCTACACTACTCCAAATGACCTGAAATTTTACAGGAACTTCAAACACATCAATACCTACAAATTTTATGTTTTAACCCAAGGCCAATTCGGCCTCTACCCATGAGATACAAAACCGGACAGAAAAGGGGATATGAAACCCTAACTTTTCACCAAAACCAAAATTGGTTGCAATTAACCATCATTTGCACCAACTAGCCTCATTCTATATCATTTCCTAACATCATACATGGCCACAAAGCGATAACCATATGAAAACAGAAAAATCATAATTAATTAGAAAACTTCACCATAATCCATTAAACCCATGAAATCATTCACAATACAACATATATAACCACCACAAATCACTACTATACCATTATTAAACCAAAATAGTAACTTTCTTAGCAACTCACCTCTTGAGTTCAAGAAGATAGCACCTTAACACTTTTCCAACCAAAACAACTCCACCAAAAGCTTGGAACCAACTTAGATAAGAAATTAATCGGAGTGATTTGCAAAACAAACGGTTAAATCTCAAGATGGAAGTAGAAATTTGAAGCTAGAAAATGAAGTTTTCTTTCATCTCTCTCAAGGCCTCGGTTGAGCAGAAACAAAATGAGGACAAAAGCAGCCAAAAACAAGATATTTATGAAGGGAACAGCCGGTCAAAGCTGCTGACCGGCTGTGACACGTCAGAATCCGGCCGGAATCTGGCCGGATTTCCGGCCGGATTCCTGGCCGGATACTGGCCAGAGAGGACGTAAAATTTTTTTCAAAATGGCTCCATAATCCGGCCAACAATCCGGCCAAAAACTGGCCGGATTTACGGCCGGATTCGACCCTTCAAACCATTTGCAAAATTTTTCCTCTTTTCCAAGTTTGAATGCCACGCTCAATCGTAGTTCTAACACATACACATACATACATATCTCATACATAATTGCACCTAACAAAAAGGCCTTCCCGTTTTTGAAACGATTAGTGGACAAAACTTCAATTAAACGGGAAACGGGAATAAACCAAAATACTTAGAAAGTATGAAAGGTTTAGGGTTCTCACAAGTAGTATTATCTCACTGGGCAATTAGCTCACTCTATTCCTTTTGTTTTCCTTACAGGAAAATAAATACTTTTGGACTGCAATTGATAGTTGATTGCCGAATTGAGCTAGTTGGACATATCTTTTGTATAGCTCATTGATTGAAACCCTAAATGTACTTTTGGGGCGTTTTCTCTTTTGATTTGGCAAACTGTGTATATATCCACTTTTGAATACTTTTGTATGCCACTTTGGCTTGTAAATGCTAAATTTCAAGATGTGAATGTTTGCTTGTTATTTGGTTGGGTTCTGACGGGTCGGTTACTATTCATGGCCGACTCCGGATTTCATTTTTTTTATTTTGGGTTATTTTGCCATTTTGACTTGTTTACGCGCGTTTATAAGTTCCGAAACGCGATAGATCGCTCTAAATTGCACCGTTAGTCCTGGCGAGAGCTGGGCAGACAGTCCGCTAATCCCTTTGGTTCGCCTTAGGGGAAGGTGGGGCTGTCACAATCAGAGCCTAGGTTAGAAAAATTATTTGGAAGATATATTAGATATGCTAGAAACCCTGAATCTTTTTAGAATTAAGAAGCGAGATAATTAGACGCATTCTAAGAAGTACTTGAGCGAGTTGGCTATTTAAGTATTAACCTTTGGATTTTGGTTATTTTGCAGGTATGGAAAACGGAAATGGACATGCTAATGGTAACGGAGTGGCTAATGGACATGTAGAGCCTCTTAGGTCTATATCCTATAGGCCACGAGACGGAGGACCTCGTATACGTTATACACCAGCTGATAGGTTTCCTCGATGCCAGTGTAGGGTCACGTATGCCTACCCTAACGAGTTAGTGCTGTCTTTGGACGACGAGCGTCGCCAGCTGAGGGACGCTAATCATATTTTGACCCAGGATGTCGAGGAGTTGAGCATCATGGTTGATACTCAGATGGATCGTATAGCTGAGCTCGAGCAGAGGTTAGCAGCCGAGAGGGCTAGGTCAGAGGCCGCTCGTGAGGAGTTAGGGAGACAGAGGTCTCGATTGACTCGAGTAGCTGAGGAGGTACGAGACAGGAGTGCGGGTATTAGGGCCGACGCCACTATGATGATAGACGAGGTCATGGGGATCATTCAGGGTACAGCTCAGGCAGGGGTTGAGGAGGATCCGGAGGAGGATCCTGAGGAGGATGTTGCTCCTGGCAGCCCTGCTGAGGGTTAGACTAGGTTTGATCTGTTTGTATCTACATATCTAGGGTTAGTTAGGGTGACA
The DNA here is from genome assembly GCF_003713205.1 of Coffea eugenioides. Classification (NCBI taxonomy): domain Eukaryota; kingdom Viridiplantae; phylum Streptophyta; class Magnoliopsida; order Gentianales; family Rubiaceae; genus Coffea; species Coffea eugenioides. The sequence goes on from NW_020864187.1 coordinate 109,917, forward strand.
CTAGTTTAGGTCATCGCATTTTGTCGAGCTAGATGGCCTACTTTTGAGGCACTATATCCCTATTTTTGGTTAAAGTGATTGTTTGTATATATTTGCTAAACTTGTGTGCCCTACTTTTGGAAGGCACCTTAACCTGCTAATTGTATGAACTTTGGTATGTGAATATATGTGTTAAGTGTTCTATTTTCCTTTCCTTAATATTCGTGTTGATTTTACTTACAAAAGAAAAATATATATAATAATAATAATAATAATAAGTAATTAAATAACAATATCTTCGATTAATTGCTCTATTTACATATAGGCATAACTAGGCTATGGATCGACGAGTTAGAGGTAGAGAACGTGGGAGATCAACTAGACAACACCCCGAGGGTGGTGGTGATAGGGAACCTGAGGTCAATCAAGACCAGGGTCAAGGGAGTGTGGCCGGAGACCCAGTGGCCACCGCAATCAATAGAATAACTGTTGTACTAGAGCGCATGACTGAGCACCAAGCCCCGGGGGCAGTGCATCATCAAGGAGGCCCCATCGATATCGAGGATCGGGCATTAGAGAGATTCTTGAAGTTTGGACCTCCTAAGTTCTATGGAGGCCCAAAACCTGAGATAGCAGAAGGTTGGTGGGAGAGGATCTCTGACTTTTTTGCAGCTTTAAATTATACGGAGGAGAGACAAGTGACTTTTGCAGCATTTCAGTTTGAGGGAGCTGCTCGTTCCTGGTGAAACCTAATTAGGGTTAATTGGGACAGGAACCATATTCCTAGGACCTGGGCAAACTTCATTCGAGAGTTCAACGCCAAGTTTCTACCCCCTCTCATCCAAGAGAAAAGAGAAGATGATTTCATCAAGTGTAGGCAGAGAGCGGTGAGTGTCGCCGAATATGAATCCAATTTTTATGTCCGGAATTGATGTACAACCTGTTAAACTATCCTTTGATCTTGAAGTTAGGACACCTATGGGTAATAAGAGTATAATTACTAGCTTGGCCTATAAAAACTGCGAGTTCTAGGTTGGAGAACGTAAGATGCTAGTAGATCTAGTCAGTTTGGACATAAAAGGGTATGATGTTATCATATGAATGGATTTCCTAGCTCATTACCATGCTAAGCTAGATTGTAGAGCAAAAGTGGTAGAATTTTGGATTCCTGGGGAAGCAACCCTGAAATTGGATGTGAAAGGTAGGTTAGCATCATCTGCCATGATTTCGGCAGTTCGGGCAAGAAAAATGTTGTATAAAGGAGCGCAAGGTTTCTTAGCTTTCCTAATTAACGCTCCCAGTGACCAAGTAAAGTTGGAGGATGTACTGGTGGTAAGAGAATTTCCAGATGTGTTTCCCGAAGAATTAAAAACGTTACCTCCGGAGAGAGAAGTGGAGTTCAAGATTGATCTAGTGCTGGGAATGACCCCGATTTCTAAGACTCCGTATCGATTTCAGAGCTGTCTTCGTGAAAGAAAACCCTAATTCTGGACTGATTTATAGCTAATCTTGATTTGGGACTTGTTATTCGAAATCCTTGGTGTTAATCACCTACCAAACGTATTTGGAATGTTTCCTAGACTTTGTCTTCATAAATGAATCATGTTCGAGGAATTTTCATTGGCCAAATGTTTGAGAAAAGAAAAACGAAAGTGCAAGGCACATTTGCCTTAGCAAATTGTAGAACTTTAATAGTTTTGTTAACCAACTTCCCGAATGAATTTTTACATGAAATTTGACAGAGGAATACCCCTTATATGGCAGTGTAATCATAACAAATTTGGTGCCATTCCAAGTCCATTTCGATGCTCAACCAAAGATTCAAAGTCTATGTTTTAAACCTGGAAAATGGTCTCAGTCCCAACTTTTGGGTAACTTTGAACCGCCATATCTTGGTGTTCAAAACTCCAATTCTTATTCTGCTTATTTTGTTTTAAACTTTGATTGTAACTCTAATTGATTTCCAAATTTCAGAGGCTAGATCGTATTCTGTAAATTTTGCCGAATTTTCAAAGTTGGCCAAAAACCAACCCCAAAACTGTCTTGATAGCCAAAACTGCATCTTGAACCCAAAATGTGAATGTCTTCCATTTGGAATCATGGAAAAGTTTCTTCTAGAAATTTTTAGCACTTTGGAAGTAGTTTCCAACGGTACCAATTTTTCCAATTTTGGACTTGCAGAGAGTGAGATACGATTTTTCAAAAATCGCTCGACAAATCTAAAATTTCCGAACTTAAAGGAAATTGAAGGTTGCAAACTCTCTATTTTCCTTCGATATTGCTAGACCGTTTTACATTTGATTTAAAAAATGAAAATCAGATTTCGCTTGTATTTTAAAACCCGATTTTTGAGCCTCGATTTACGAGTAATTAAGGCTCATTTTCGTGAAATTTTCTTAGATTGTACAAGTGTGCAATCTTCCTTGATAATTGGGGTTTATAAGTGACAGTTCATTATTAATTACTCAGGCAGTCTTGAGGACCTTCAAGAGAATCTCACGGGAGACGCCTAAAACAAACACTTGTACTTGTTTCCTGATTACTTGGTGAGTGTCGAGTGTGTGAACTTGATACGTGGTTAATTGCTATTAGTGATTGGAGATTTTGAAAATACTGAGTTGAGTGTGTACTTTATCGTACTCGTTCTCATTTAAGTGAAGTGTACTTGAATTACTTGACATGAAATGCTTGAATTGCTTGAAGTGACTTGTTAAGTGAATTACGTGAAGTGTTTACGTGACTATTTATGCTATGGCTACATAAGTCGATTGGAGTGAATCTCCTCGACTCTTAAGTGTAAGCGTGGGGGACACCCAATTCTCACTGGCCAACCTTGGACTCGAGCCGGCATGTGTTTGGTCGGGCTCCTTGGTGAACCATGAGAAAAAAATAAGCTTGACCTATTGAGAGGTTTTGCTCGGCATACTCGAGCAGTATCGCCTCAAACAAATGAAAGGCGGGCCCGGTACAGGGGTATGTAATGGTGAACGGGGACATGATAAGTGAAGTTCTACGGACTATAGCCTACCCGATTGATGGAGTGTCAATTCGTGGAGGTTCTTGATCGTGCAAGTGGAAAATAGCTCCTGAGAGCTCCTATATCCTTGAATTGTTTCCGTTTACTATTCTCGCTCGAATTGTCATTTACTTGAAAATTATTGTTTTACTTGTTAATTGGGATTGTTACTTGGACAACTTGCTTGCATGAGTGTTCTTGGCCTCACGAGCGATTGCTCATCCCGTAGATTTGTTTTCCTTAACAGGTATGGACATGGAGCGAAACTCGGAGAAACCCTTTGGACGTACTTTTGTATTAGGGTTTTAAATGCAATTGACTAGACATTGTGGCTGTTGCTTTTTTTGGGAATTGATGTATCTTTTGGGAACCTAATGTAAGAATTGGATAGCTGATGTATCTTGAACTCGTAGTGTAAGACTTGATTATTCGATTATGGAAGCAACTTTTCTTTATTAGGCTTATACTAATTGTTATGTATCGTTAAGCTTGAATCGATTTGTCTTTAGTCCTGGCGAGAGTTGGGCAGGCGTCCCGCGGATACCCTTTGGTTCTCCTTAGGGAGAAGTGGGGGCGTCACAGTAGGACTGGGCAATTAGCGGTCTGATGATCTGCACTCCCACAACATAGGCATTTCCATGCTTTCTTCCAGCAAATAGGCTCCATGTGATTCGGCTTCCCACAGTACCTGCAAGGACCACGAGAGGCAGAGGCCGAGCCTCCCTGTGAGACACCTCTTGACATCCTCGGTAGTCGTACTCCTTCAGTTCCCCTTCCAAACTTAGGAGATATACTCTTATCCCCTTGACCTAAGCTACTTTCAGGAATAGCCCTTTTCTTCACTTGGAAGTTTCTAACTTGTAACCTCGCATTTTCAACTCGTAGGGTTTTCTCCACAGCATCACTAAATGTGTTAATCTGGGCTACTGCTAGATCCTTTTGAATCTCTACATTCAACCCCTGAACAAACTGCCTTATTCGCCTTTACTCGGTTACAATAAGTTCGGGAGCGAACTTAGACAACCTAGTAAAGTGGCTCTCATATTCCGTTATAGTTTGAGCTCCCTGGCGAAATTTAATAAACTCATTCTCCTTTTTCTCCTAAACTGGAGGTGGAAAATATTTTGCATCAATCTCCCTCATGAAGTTTACCCAAATCCTCAGTGTTTGCTATCTCTCCCACTTCATTCTGATCATATTCCACCAAGAACAGGCTGTTCCCTTCAATTGGAAGACAGCAAAGGTCACCTGTCTCTCCTCAGTATAATGCAACGCAGCAAATATGTCTATCATCTTCTCTAACCACTTCTCGACCACATCTGGGTCTCGTCCTCCAATGAATTTTGGTGGGAAGAACTTCTGAAATCATTCAAGGGCTCTATCCTCACCCTCTACATGGTTACCAGGGTTTCCAGGTTGGTTCACAGGGTTTTGGCCCTGATGTTCTACTACATGAGCTAAGAGATCGGTCATACGCTGGATAGCGGGGGCTATCTGGATATTAGGATCAACCTCCGGTCTAGAATTCTGTTCAAGTATAGGTTCACGGTTACCCTTTTCATTCACAGGTTACCTAGATCCGCGCCTACGGCCTCGTCCACTACGAGTACCCTCCATTTGGTTTAACCAATCTAGGGTCGAAACGCGAAGGTAATATTAAAGAGAGATAAAAGCATGAACAAGTTACAAAAGTATATACCAATCAAAATCAAATAGTCAACACAAATTGATCATATATATATCACACAGTAGCAGTCAGATACAAACAAAAGTAATCCCATGAAAGTAGTGGGGTCATCTATAAGTACAATGCACAAACTAGGATAAAGTACAAAAATAGCTAACTAAGAGCTTTCCCTAACTCCCCCTCATACGGGATCAAAACATGGTTCAAAGAAGCTCTAACCTAGTTCCTAATTGAGCCAACGGACTCTCCCTCATGGCTAGAACTAGGTGCGTCTCCCTCCCTAGGAGCTCCGTCCATAACCAACAAGAATATCACAGTTTATATCTTAGACAAGGTTAATCATACTTAATGACACCCTAACACATCACACGAAATTCCATAGAATCAAATTTCTAGTTTGCCCAAGTTATTTCTAATCTAGGCTCTCATCTCTCTTGTATTCGGGTACAAGAATCCAAAATAAGATAATTCACAACTTGACCTGGCCAGTCCCAAGTGCAAATCATCTACATTTGAGATTCCTACCCGACATACATATCTATTGTCCCCAAGTACCATGATAAGGTCTGAAACCTACAACATTTCATGATTCATAACTTATGCTCAAAAGAGCACTTAACCTTTACACTCATTCACGATATCAAGACCATAACACCACTTGGCCCAAACTCACTCTGCACAGAAACCACGTGAAGCAGCTCTAATACCACCTGTGACAGCACCATCTTAGCCTAGGACGTACCCCAAGGGTTAGCGAACTGTCTGCCCAACTCTCGCCAGGACTACTGATCCGAAACATACATAAACCCTACCGAACGCGCAACAAAACTTCGATTCTTTCCAACGGATACAAGAAAAGTACACATAGCCGGAGAAACATGCATTTCAATTAATATATTTAACCATACACTTACATAAATATATACATTGGAGTTTTCAACAAGTTAACTTGAAGTACAAGCTAGAATAGTCATAAGGCATTAAAGTACGCCTAGGGCTTACTATTACAGAGGAGCGTAAACAGAAGAATGTCTACAACTAGCTCGACTCTTTCTTCCAAAAATCATGGTTTCCAAAATATTGAACCCTGCAAGGAAAACAAAGATAACGGGAAGGGGGTGAGCATACGATCAATGAGGTACCCCAAGTACAAGTAGTCACGAATCATGGAACTTCACTTTTAGGTCAAATATACACATCAAATAAGGAAATGAACAAAAACCTCAAGTAAAAGGATACAGGTGGCTCTCAAGAGCCAAATTCCCGTTGCAGTACTTGATCCAAACTCGTTGACTCTCCGTCAACGTTTGAAGAAACAACCATGACCATAGACCCCACTATACACCGAATTCCGTCCATCAAACATACCCCTTGTCGGCCTGAACGCCTCAACAAGAACAGAGGCGGTAATACTCGAGTATACCAGAAATCTAGAGTCTCCAATAGTCAAAGATTCCAAAGAAACAGGCCCTTATGGAATGTTAATTTTCCTCGACCAAGCCCCTTGCTGGCTTGATTCAATTAACTACCAATGAGGTTGAGCTCAGATTTCACAAGAAGATCGATGGATATAAGCATCCAAACGACATCATATCAGGCACAAGTAACAGATTCAAATTGATACAGGAACCAGTAAATAGGCAAGACAAATGAGTGTGATAGAGTACACCCTCGTCTCATACAGAATAAACAGAAGTCACAGTTATTCAAGTCACAAATTGCAAGTAAAGTACAGATAAGCCAGTTAAGCAACAAATCATGGGAATGGTACACTCACCAGTTCAAGTAAGGATAACTTCAAAAGTTTCCTCCCAAAGTATGCCTTTAATCACCGACACTTCCTAAGAACAACCAAGGTAAAACAATTATGATTCCCATATCCACAAACCCAGTAAACTTAATGCACAAATGAGGCTCGACTACAAGTCATACGCCTATTCAAGTTAACTACTAGTGCAAAGAGATAAAAATGTGGCTTGGGAGTGAAAGTAAGTAACAGTTGGTCCTAAAGACTTCCAAACTAAAGACTTTAAGGCTCAAAGGTAACAAGGTGCAATGTTGCCTTTCAAACCAGAATTTTCGTAACCATGACACAAGTGAAATCATGAGATTTTTTTTTCACCCCCTAATCTATATAGTTTTCACTCAAGTTCAAGCACAAAAGGCTTAACCAATGTTTGGAACAAGTTTTGGCCAAAACCAATCACGAAAATGTTCGAAAACAACAAGGTAATAGACTTCGCTATCACTTGACCAACAAACGGAAATTTCAGCCAACGACTTGGAGGAAAATACCAATGCAAATCCTTCCATTTCAACCAAAATTCAACACCTAAGTAAAGCTTACAGATATACCAAGCATCTTAAGCAAGTTTATCACCAAATCAACCCAAACTTCAATGAATCAAGTAGCCCCAAAAATTGGGCAGCACTTCCCCTTAAAATCCTTTACTTTTCCATCCTACAATTAATCACCAATCACATCTCAATTCAACCACTATTGCACATATAAATCATAAGCTATTAAACACCCCTTAATTAGGGCCACAATACCCTTCATATATCACCAAATAAAAGCTCCAAACACCAACCACAATCAAGCTCCTCATCCATCATAGATAGTTTCCTTGCTCAAGTTCAAGCCCTAGATCACGAATATCATGCCAAGCAAAGGAAATTCTAAAATCATCAAGTTCCACTCACCTTTTGGAATTTTAATCACAACTGAAGCTACACTTATTGGATTGAGGCACATTTTATGGCGTTTCGAAGCTAAGACATATACCTACAATTTCTATGAAGACATCGACACCCAGTTCTTGCATTTCCAATGTCAAAAATAGAAATCTCAGAGAAAACAGAAAACTGTCCGTGAAATAGGGCATTTGGGCAGTCAAGGGTATTTTAGTCATTTTACAACATATAGTGGTCCGATTAAGCTGACATTTTACAGGTAGATAGTTACCTCAATTGCCTACAACTTTCATGTTTTGAACAAGAGCTGATTCAGCCTTTATCGTTGACAAATATATAGGTCAGGTTGGGTCCAAAAACAGGGCAGAATTATTCCTAAATGGAAACCCTAATCTGAAATTGATACACACAAACTGAAATTTTTCGTAGGCAAGTAAAACTAGCATATAAAAGCTCAATATTACACATAACAAAGCTATCAATCCAAGGCTAATGCTCAAGCATAAAATAAGAGCAGAAAATTCACCATAAAACTGAAATTTCCCACATCACCACCTCAAGTCATCATATATCTCATAAAACTAGATATTTTGCAACTCCAACCACAAGTATGCTAGTATTAGAATCAAAAAGGGATTTTTTAGCAAAGTTACATAGTAACCTCAAGAAAGATGGTAGCTTAGTACTTCTTCCTCCAAAATCACTCCACCAACACCTTGGAATCTACCTTATTAGCACTTTATAGAGTGGTTTGCAATTTGGTTGGTTAAAATTCAAGATTCAAGCTAGCAAGTGAGGTAGAAAATGAATTCTCTCCTTGTTTTTCTCCTCAAGGAATTCGGCCAAGGAAGACAAGAAAGTGAAGGAATTTTGGTCAAAATTGGAGTTTAGGAAAGTTAAATAAGCTTGGTCAAAGTCCAACATCCATTAGCTTCGCGACAAGTGGCGTCCTAGGGTTTAACCTCATCCTTTTTGTCTACCAATGGTTAATCTATCTAGCTAACCTCTAATTATCTCCTAGCACCTTGAAAAATAATATCCCTTTACACAAAATTCACCTAGTCGCCAAAATTTTATCACACTTACCGCACTAGCAGGTCCCACGTCCATAATACACTTCAAACTTAACATGAACTCATTTGTACCAGGAAAATGATTTAAAAACTATACTCACTTATAAAAATCTCTAGAAAATTAATATAATAAAGTAAAGTAAAGAAAATGCATGCGAAGAAATGAAATAATATAATATAAAATAAGAAAATTTTGCAGGTCCTCACACTCTCTCCCCTTTAAAGAAATTCCATCCTCGAAATTTTCTTACCACCAGGATCTACCAAAATCTGAATTAAATCGTGGAATATAGGGATCGTACCTTCTACGACCTCAGACGAGTCAAGAACTTCATGTTGCTCTAGGAAATACACCCGAGCCGGTATCTTCGGTCCAGTCCCTTCCCTCTTCGACTGTCCAGTATTAGTCTTGGTTTACTGTCGGTTCCCACTCCCTTCTCGAGGTAGGACTGGGCAATTAGCGATCCGATGATCTGCACTCCCACAACGTAGGCATTTCCTTTCTTTCTTCCAGTAAATATGCTCCGTGTGATTCGGCTTCCCACAGTACCTGCAGGGACAACGGGAGGCAGAGGCCGAGCCTCCCTGTGAGACACCTCTTGACATCCTCGGTAGTCATACTCCTCCAGTTCCCCTTCCAAACTTAGGAGATGTACTCTTATCCCCTTGACCGAAGCTACTTTCAGGAATAGCCCTTTTCTTCACTTGGAAGTTTGTAACTTGTAATCTCGTATTTTCAACTCACAGGGCTTTCTCCACAGCATCACTAAATGTGTTAATCTGGACTACCGCTAGATCCTTTTGAATCTCTACATTCAACCCCTGAACAAACAGCCTTATTCGCCTTTGCTCGGTTACAATAAGTTCGGGAGCAAACTTAGACAACCTAGTATAGTGGCTCTCATATTCCGCTATAGTTTGAGCTTCCTGGCAAAGTTTAATAAACTCATCCTCCTTTTTCTCCGGAAGTAGAGGTGGAAAATATTTTTCATCAAACTCCCTCATGAAGTTTACCCAAGTCCTCGGTATCTCTCCCACTTCATTCTGATCACATTTCACCAAGAATAGGCTGCTCCCTTCAATTGGAAGACAGTAAATGTCACCTGTCTCTCCTCAGTATAATGCAAGGCAGAAAATATGTCTATCATCTTCTCTAACCACTTCTCGGCCACATCTGGGTCTGGTCCTCCAATGAATTTTGGTGGGAAGAACTTTTGAAATCGTTCGAGGGCTCTATCCTCACCCTCTATGTGAGAACCCTCACTTTAAAACACAGTTTTCCAAAATTACTTGCCTTACCCTAGGATTTAAATCACTTATTACATGCCCTTGCATATATTCCCTATGTGTTACAACATTTCCCATGCATTACATTTCATTTCCTTTTATTTGAAGTAAAACATTTTCTTGAGTTGGTTTTAAATAATTCACCACTTACATTTTACCAAGTGGCTTTTATTTGTGGTAGGGACTTTATATAATAGTTTAGAGGTGTTAAATAGGTATTGTGTACATTTGGAAGGGTTGAAACATCATTAGTCAAATATTAAGAGAAGATTGGACAAGAATTGGGCCATGTGGCAAAACCCTAGCCATGGATCTTGTTTGACCAAAGGATTAGAAGAAATTTAAACCATCTTGGAGCTTTTTTTTCTTAGCTTGGCCGACTTTCATAGCTGCCAAAAGAAGGAGAAAAACTCCATTTTATGCTTTCTAAACCTACTTTGATCTTGAGAGAAAAATCAAAAGTGAAGGACTTGAGTTGGTGAGTGAACTACTTCCAACCCTAGTGTGTGATTTCCAAGCTTGAAGCTCTTGGTTTGGTGGTTGTTTGGGTGACTCAAGCTTCTTACAAGAGAGGTATATATTCTTTAAATCTTGGTTTTATGGTTATATATCATGTACTTTAAGTTTTAATGGCAAACTACAAGTTGTTTGGATGAGATTTGTGGTTAATCTTCTTGAACTAAACAAGTGGTGGTAGGGTTAGTTAGTATGCATACCATGTGTTTGATGAAATGTTTGAACTTTGTTCGTGGTTGTTTATGAAGTATTAACCTGTTTTAGACCTCTTTTTGAGTTAGATTTAACACTTGATATGTTGTTTAAGTGAAAATCATGAGAGGATGAAGGTTAGATAAATATGTGAACTTGTGAACTGTTTTCTTTTCCTTGGCTGACCGGTGTTGGAAGTAGGGGTTTTCCCTTGAATTTTGTGGCTTATTTGCACCTTAATCATGCCTAAGAAACTTGGCTAGACATTGGTTAAGCTCATGTGTGAGTTGGAATGAAATTTAAGCAAGTAAAATGGTTGGTTGGACCACTAGTGGACTATTTTGGTTTCTCTTGATGACTAGACTACTATGGTCATTCTTAATCATGTTGATGTATTATATTTTGAACTCCAATGGTACTAGGTGACTTAAATCCCTGTATATGAACATTAGAGGATTGATTTGGGTGAGTTTGAACCAAAACAAATGAAGATAGCATCAAGAACTTGTGTATCTTTGCTAGGGTTTAGGGCTGATCCAGAGTTGGAAAATCAGCCGATTTGTCTGAGTTACTGGTACTAATAGGAGACGAACTAGAGTGTGTCTTTGGTACCATTGGAAAGCCTTTCGAGTCTAGTTTCCAATGCCATCCGACCTTCCTACAGTGAGATATAGCCACTTTACCGAGATTGCACAGGCACGACTGTTTTACCCGCGAAGAACATTTTAAGCTTGAATGTAATTTTTCTTTTGCCCAACTTTCATGCACTTATTAAACTTGTTTTCTCATGAACTTTTACTGCATTCTGGACCAAATTTGCATGATGAATTGTATGGCTTTAACCACTCACTTGGTCTCTTAATGAGCCTACATTTGAGTAGGAAATGAACCTAATTTGTTAACGATTTCACTCGTTGCCCTAGGATTGGAAAACGAATGTGGTCGTAACTGAGATACTTGATGTCTGACTACTGCATTGCTTGACAGGTGAGTGTTCCACTACCTATTACCTGCTTATGTGAAATATTTGAATACTTGATTTACGACTGTTTGAGCCAAACCTTGTTTTGATAAAAATGGAGGCGAGCGTGTACTTTATAGCACTCGACCTCCCTCACTTTCCACTGAGACTCTGTATACTGCTATTAGGAGATGTGATTTCTCTATATGTTACTGTACTTGAGTTGTTTGGGTGATACCCCATCAACTACTACTACTGTTTGGGTACCCAACCTCATAGGTGAGTCGGTTCTATCGAGCCAGTAAGGGCTTGGTCGAGAAGGCCGATAAACCTTGGGGACTGTTTACTGAACACTGAAAATCGGTATACTCAAGTATTACCTAACTACTGTTTATGGAGTGCGGGCCCGGTAGGGGGTTGACTGGTGGACGGAGATTGGAGAAAGTGGTGTTCTACGGACTTTATATTCTTTATATACAAACGTTGACGAAGAGTCAACAGTCCCCGGTATGATCAAGCTCAAGGGGATTTGGCTTTTGGAAGCCACCCATATCCTTGAATTGAACTGTGATTAAATTGTTATTGTACTATACGGTGTTTACTTGGTTATATTATACCCTTATTTGGTATGTGCTTACTTGTTTTACTTGGAACCTCATTGAGTTTTAGCTCACCCCACTCCCTTTGTTTTCCTTAACAGATCAGGGATGGACTAACGGTCAAGAGCTTTCTTAGCTTTATTTTTCTTTGAACTTGTAACCTTTTGTTTAAGAAGACTTTACTTTTGACTCCTGTAAGTTTGAACTCATAAGCTTGACTTATGTTATGTAATAGTAGTATGGAGTGGTAAGTGTGACACTTACTTGACATTTTAAGTTTGGAAAGTTGGCTTGATATTTATATGCCATTAGGGTTTGTACGCTTTGATTTGAAGTTATTTCACCAGTTATTTTGAGTTGCTAGTCCTTTGATCGACCGGGCCCCGACGAGAGTTGGGCAGGCAGTCCGCGGATACCCTAGGGTTCGCCTTAGGGAGAGGTGGGGCTGTCAAACTCTATATGGTTACCAGGGTTTCCAGGTTGATTCACAGGGTTTTGGCCCTGATGTTCTACTACATGAGCTAAAGGATCGGTCATACGCTAGATAGCGGTGGCTACCTGGACATTAAAATCAACCTCCGATCTAGGATTCTATTCAGGTACAGGTTCACAATTACCCTCTTCATTCACAAGTTGTCTAGATCCGCCCCTACGGCCTCGTCCACTACGAGTACACTCCATTTCATTTAACCAATCTAAGGTCGAAGCGCGAATGTAATATTAAAGAGAGATAAATGCATGAACAAGTTACAAAAGTATATACCAATCAAAATCAAATAGTCAACACAACTTGAGCATATATATATCACACAATAGCAGTCAGATACAAACAAAAGTAATCCCATGAAAGTAGCGGGGTCATCTATAAGTACAATGCACAAACTAGGCCAAAAGTACAAAAACAGCTAACTAAGAGATTTCCCTAACTCCCCCTCGTACGGGATCAAAACATGGTTCAAAGAAACTCTAACCTAGTTCCCAACTGAGCCAACAGACTCTCCCTCATGGCTAGAACTAGGTGCGTCTCCCTCTCTAGGAGCTCCGTCCATAACCTACAAGAATAACACAGTTTATATCTTAGACAAGGTTAATCACACTTAATGACACTCTAACACATCACACGAAGTTCCGTAGAATCAAATTTCTAATTTGCCCAAGTTATTTCTAACCTGGGCTCTCATCTCTTTCGTATTCAGGTACAAGAATCCAAAATAAGATAATTCACAACTCGACCTGGCCAGTCTCAAGAGTAAATCATCTACATTTGAGATTCCTACCTGACATACATATTTATTGTCCCCAAGTACCATGATAAGGTTTGAAACCTATAACATTTCATGATTCATAACTTATGCTCAAAAGAGCACTTAACCCTTTACACTCATTCACGATATCAGGACCATAACACCACTTGGCCCAAACTTACTCCGGGCAGAGACCACGCGAAGCAACTCTGATACCACCTGTGACAGCCCCAATTTCGCCTAGGGCGTACCCCAAGGGTTAGCGAACTGCTTGCCTGTGAGGACCCGTAAATTTTCTTTATTTCATAATATTTTATTTTATTTTCTTGCATGCATTTTCGTCACTATACCCTATTATATTGATTTTTCTGAGATTTTTATAAGTAAATATAGTTTTTAAATCATTTTTCTAGTATAAGTTAGTTCATGAGAAATAAAGAGTGTATATTGGACGTGGGACCCGCTAGTGGCGTTAAGTGCGACAAATTCGACCAATTAGGTTATGTTTTGTATACCGGGATTAATTTACTAGGTGCTAGGAGATAATTAGAGGTTAGTTAGATAGATTAACTATTGGAAGAAAGAAGATAAGCTTGACCCATTAAAAGTGCCATGTGTCGCGTCACGATTGGAAGTTAGACTTGCCTAACTTTCTTAACTTTACTAAAACTCCAATTTTGACCCAAATCATCTTCATTTCCTAACCTCCTTGGCCAAACCTCACCTTGAGAGAAACGAAAAGAAAGCTTCAACAATATCTTCCATTTCTTGCACAAATCTTGAAATCCAACCGATTAAACCTTGAATTAGTCCACAAAAGTGACTTGCTAAGGGAGTTTGAAGATTTTGGTGGAGTTGTTTTGGAAGGAAAACCCCTAAGCTACTATCTTTCTTGAGGTGTTAAGGTACTTTGCTTACAACTTCCACTTTGTTCATGTTAATGTCAAATTAGCGGTTTTTGTGGCTAAATATGTTGATTTGCAGTAGGTTTGATGGTTGGAAGTAGAGTTTTGATGGATTATTGATTTTTCTATTTTTATATAGTAACTATTGTTTAGTCATGGATTGATGGTTTGTTATAGTGTAAAATGAAGGTGATATATGCTGGATATGATTGGTTGCGGAAAATTTCTGGTCTGGTGCGGAAATTCCAGTTTAGGGTTTCAATTAATCCTGTTCTGCCCGGTTCTGTTCAGCCATGATAGAGGTCGAATTAGCCTTAGGTTAAAACATGAAAGTTGTAGGAAATGATGTTTTATAACTGCGTGTAAAATTTCAGCTTGATCATAGTACTGTACCATGTGAAATGACTGAAATACCCTTGACTGCCCATAAGCCCTGTTTCGTGGACAGTTTTCTGTCTTCGTGGAGATTTCAATTTTTGACTCCAAAAATGCATGATTTAGCTTTGGAGGCCTTCATAAGAAATGTAGGTGTATGTCTTGGCTTCGAAATTCCATAAGATACACCTCAATCGGACTTCGGTAGCCTGAGTTATTGTCGTTTAATCATAGTGCGGTTAACTAGCCTGATTGTGAGATTCTAGTTCTATAATTTGAATATTTGACCTAGATAAACTACGAACTGGACTAAGTGATCTTCATCAAAGTTGTACCTCTTTGTCTTATCTTCGAAACGGTATAAATTACATGGCAATCCGATAAGCGTAGCTTTGGTTGTGACCGATACGCTAAGAGTTGTCAAACCTGCTATTTAGCTTTTGTCCATAAAACTTGATTTCAAGTTGCATTCCTAGACTTGCTTTATATTTGGATGAACTTGAGCCTAGTTGACGGGCTATTTTATTGAGATTTCTTATGTGTTGAATTGGACTGAGTTGAGGAAAAACAATGAAGCCATAAATGGCTGGAATATAGCAAAATACAGAGGGCATGCTGCTAAACTTTTAGAGCTACGCGGTTCCTTCAAGTTGAGTTGATCTTAGTAAAAATGAAGGGGTTTAGGGGTTGTTTGTAACCCTATGACCAACTGTTATCTTTTACTCAAAAGTCATATTTTTATTCTTCTGTACTAGCACTTAACCGGGAAAGGGGTACGACATGTAGTCGAGCCTCATTTATGCATTCCATTTACTGGGTTTGTGGATGTGCGAACTATAATTGTTTTATCTTGATTATTTTAGGGTTTGTTGGCGATTAAAGCCACTTTGGGTAAAACTTTTGAAGTATCTGTACTGGAACCGGTAAGTGTACCACTCCCCTGAATTATTGCTAAAATGGTTATCTGTACTTGCAAATTGCTATTTGAATGTCTTTATCGACTGTTTATTTTGTACGAGGCGAGTGTGTACTTTATCACACTCGTTCTCTGGCCTGTGTAGCTTGTTTCCTGTATATACTTGAATCTGTTACCTGCGCTTGTTATAATGTCGTTTGGAAGTGTATCCAACGACTTTCCTGTTACATCTGAGCTCAACCTCATGGGGAGTTGATTGAATCGAGCCAGCAAGGGCTTGGTCGAGGAAATTGACAATCCATGGGTGCCAGTTCTTAGTGAATCTGTGGGTATTGGAAACTCTGGATTTCCGGTATACTTGAGTATTACCATTTCTGTTCCTGTTTGGCGTTCGGGCCCGGTAAGGGGTATGGTTGGTGGACAGGATTTGGCATTAAAGTGCTGTTCTGCTGGACTGGTTCCTTTATTTGAATGTTGACGGAGGGTCAACTAGGTTGGATCAAGTATTGCAACGGGGATTGGGCTCTTGAGAGTCACCTGTATCCTTTAAATTGTGGTGTTCATTCATTTCTCGTATTTGATGTGTATATGTTCCCTAAAAGTGATTTCTCATGATTTTTACTGTTTATACTTTTGGTACCTCATTGAGCTTTTAGCTCACCCCGTCCCGTTATCCTTGTTTTCCTTACAGGGAACCATATTTTGGAACTTCGATGTTTTTGAAGATTGAGTTGGGCTAGTTAGAAATTCTTTTGCTCTTTTGGGTATAGCTCCTCGACAATTTGGAAACCCTAAATATATCTTAATAAAATGTTTCTTTTGATGTGTAAACTTACTAATATGTATATTGTACAGTGTTTCCTTATGGTTATATGTCTTTGGGAATGTATATTCTCTCATGTCAAACAAAGTTTACTTGTACTTGGTTGGATTGTGACGTGGCAGCGGTCCTCCATCTCATTTTGTTTTTTTTTTTCTATGGGAATGTTGTCCTAAAGATTGATTGTATCTTTTAGTTCGGTTGAATTGGGTTCTGAATGTTATCTTCTCGAAGTTCTTTTGAGCGTTTGGTAAGCTTTCCGTTTGTTCCGGATTTGTAGTCCCGGCGAGAGTTGGGCAGGCGGTCCGCCGAACCCTTTGGTTCGCCTTAGGGTGAGGTGGGGCTGTCACAGGTGGTATCAGAGCTACTTCGCATGGTCTCTGCGCGGAGTGAGCTTGGGCCAAGTGGTGTTATGGTCCTGATTTCGTGAATGAGTCTAAGTGCTCGTTTGAGCATAAGCTATGAACCGTGTATGTTATAAGTGTAAAAATCTTTATCATGGAACTTGAGGAAGATAGATATGTATGTCGGGTAGGAATCTATAATATGGATGATTTACTCTTGGGACCGGCCGGCTCGAGCTGTGAATTATCTTATTGTGGATTCTTGGACTTGAGTACCAAATAGGGGAGAGCGCGAGAATAAAGGTCAGTATCTTGATTGAACTTGAGGTAAGTCTGGATGGCAAAGGCCAAGGCACAGAAGATTTTACATTGGACCTCATAATAAGATTGATCGAGGGGGTTTGATATGGAAGTGTTATCATGGACTACTTTGTACTAGTCTGGCTCGAGTTTTCTCGAGAGTGGCTAGATTGTAAGGGAATTCGCACCTAAGACATGTTCCCTTTTGCTATGGCCGTGAGGACTTGATACGTGTTTACTTGACTTTGAGTTAGTCTAGCTACAACCATAGAGGTACTTTCAACCCCTCTTGTGAGATTCGATAATCATAGTTTGGCTCTCGATAAACTACCCTTGCCTATACTTTCTTGACATTTATCTCTTGATGTCAAAGTTGTGACGCCCCGAAAAAAAAATGAGTTTGAGAACCCAGAAATTTTCTAATTTTCTAGGGTTTATTTTATTTAATCGCCCGCCTTTTCTACATTTTCTTTATTAGAAAAATTCCCCAGATAAAGTTTATGAGCAAAGATAGTTTTAAAATGATTTTTCTAGTATCGGTTAATTTTTGAGAAAATAAAAGCGTATTTTGAACGTGGGACCCGCTAGTGCGGTAAATGCATTATATTTTTGACAACTTGTTGAAATTTTGTATTAAGTGATATTATTTTACAAAGTGTTAAGATATTTGTATTGGAGAGACAAAAAGATAAGATTAAAACCCTAAAGGACCATTTGTCACAAAACCATTGGACCTTGACTTTTGACCAAGACTTTTCTAACTGTACTAAAACCAATTTGGACCCAATTTCTCTCCATTTTAGCTTGTCTTGGACGAAATTTTGAGAGAAAAAGAGAGAGAAAATCCATCATCTTGCACTTCAATTTCTTGTCCAAATCTTGAGTTCCAACCGATTAAATTGCAAATCACTCCATAAAACTTGCTAGCTAAGGAAGATTGAAGCTCTTGGTGGAGTTGTTTTGGAAGAAAAATTCCTAAGTCATCACCTTTCTTGATATTTGAAGGTATCATGTCTAGCCATCCTTTCTTTGTTCTTGATTATGCTAAATTAGTGACTTGTGATGGCTAAAGAGATGGTTTGATGGATTATATTTTGAGTTGTGGTTGGATGGATGAACTTTTATTATTTTTGGGGATTTTTCTCTTTTAATATGAGTATGATTATGTGGTTATGTATGATGATTGGAAATGATGTTTAATGATTCTAGAAGGTGGAAAAAGTGGAAGATTGCAAGTAAATTCTGTTTTGGAAGAAATCTGGAAAACTAGGTTTCAATGTTCTTCATTCTGTCCGAATTTTTAGCTCATAGATAGAGGCCGAATTGGCCTTGGCTTAAAACATGAAAGTTGTAGGGAATGATATTTTAAAGGCGCCTGCAAAATTTCAGGTCAATCGGACTAACGTAGAGTGAGAAAAGTCGAAATTACTATTACTGTTCTGGTTTTACCCGAATGTAAGAATTGCGCCTGTAATTGGTTGTTTTGGCTGGAATTGCTTCCGAATTGGTTGTTGAGGCCTTCTGATGAAATTTAGCCCTGTTTCTTAGCTTTCATCTGGTTTTGTAATTTCTGGATTTGGACTTGGATAGCCTGATTTATGATGTTTCCGCTAGAATGCGTTCTGTGAATCTGTTTTTGTGATTCTGGTATGGTATCTTGCATTTTTGACCCGGTTACACTCGAAACTGGGTTGAGTGACCTTCTGAAATATTTTAGCGCTGTCTCTTAGCTTCGAAACGGTGGGTCTTTCACCTTCATCCGACAATCGTAGTGCCTTTGGTGCCATTACCGTAAAAGGATGTCAAAAGCTGTTTTTCTGGTTTTGAGCTTAACTTTCATTTCCGAACTTTTCCCTAGCTTGACTTGTACTAGTACTACTTGGAGCTTGTTGAATGGCTATTGGACGAACTTGTTGTTGTGTGCGTACCTTTGGGTTGGAATGAGGAAATAATGAAGCCGTGATGGCCGGAAAAGTTAGTAAATTCAGGGGAAGTGTTGTCCGAACTTTGAAGGGATTTGTTTGCATTGAGTTTGTGATCTAAGACTTGGGTTTGAGCAAGGCAATGATACATGATGGATGGTTTCTGAGCCGTGGAGGTGAGTGACCCTAAACTATTTCCAAAGTACTTGTAAAATGTTTCTTGCTTTAATTATTCGATTGCATATCATGCGTGTTTGCATGTGAATTCATGATATGATTTTGGCTTCAATGAGTTCTGGGAAAGTCTTGTGCTGGACACCAACGTCTCCACTCTGTTTATGGTTCATGTTCATGTTTATCTGGAGCTCAAAAAGGGGCTCCCTCTCTGTTGATGTTAAATGATCTATTTGAGCGTTGGGTGTTCAAGTGCAATGATTTCACTGGCTCACGAGAGCAATAAACGTACATTTGATCTTGGAATCATGACATCATTGAAATGCATTATTGTGAAATATATTTGATGACTGTTTTTACTGGTTACTCGCTGAGCTTCTAGCTCACCCCAAAAGTATTTTATTCCCCTCCACAGGGCTCAAGGCGAAGGAAGGGCTTGTAGTCTTTATTCGTGGATTATCTCATGTATGGATTGAACTTGGATTTCCTTTTGTGTAATGGTTCATTTTGGGATTGTATTGAACGTTTAGAACGTTTAGAATTGATTGGATGTGTAATAGGCTAGTTTTGGACTTCATCCTGTACTAATTGTAATCAAGGATCAGAGTGGCGCTGCGGAAGCGTGGACGCTTCGCTTTTGATATGTAAAGTTTGGGAACCTTTGATGTATATTTGATATATATATCTTGAAATTCAATTGAGAACTGTAGTGAACGACTGAGTCCCGGCGAGAGCTGGGCAGGCGGCCCGCCGAACCCTCTGGTTCGCCTTAGGGGGAGGTGGGGCCGTGACAAAAGTGTGGACCTGACTTGATTATTATTGTGTTGAGATCGAGAGTTTGGAATTAGGTATGGAATTTGAGAGAAAGGATTTGGCCTCTATACCTGTATGCTTCTAAGTTTGATTTTTTGTGGTTGGATTGGGAGTGAGGGAACTTAACAGTTATATGGTTAAAGTCCCAAGTGTACTTGGTTACTTGTTTTGATTTTTTTCAATTTACTTGGCAGGCTATCCCTTGAGTTCGAGCGAATCGGTAAAATGGCACATTTGGCTGA
Source organism: Coffea eugenioides (assembly GCF_003713205.1). Taxonomy (NCBI): domain Eukaryota; kingdom Viridiplantae; phylum Streptophyta; class Magnoliopsida; order Gentianales; family Rubiaceae; genus Coffea; species Coffea eugenioides. The sequence continues at coordinate 129,976 of NW_020864187.1, forward strand.
TATGTATAAGGAGATAGAGATTCTTCGAAAGGAAGTAGTGTTCCAAAAGAGATTAGCTAAGCACTGGGAAGGGCGATGGAAACAGGAGTATTCGAAAAAAATTGAGCTACTGCACAAGAACATAGAGCTGAAAAAGAAATACGAAGGGATTCCAGAAGAGGTACGAAGTAAGTTTGAGTTAGTGCCTTCGTCTAGTCAAATGGCCTCTCAGGACATTCCTAGTAATAAAGATGAAAGAGGTGAAGGAAGTGCTCGCGACAACAAAGAGAAACGTAAAGAGATGGATGGAAATGGAGTTGCTATGAGGGATAAGGGGAGGAAGAAGGAAAAGAATGGACACTTCAAGAAGAAATGTGTGGTTGCTAAGTGTGAAACATGTAACAAAACTCATACGGGAATATGTTATGTGAAAATTGGTGCATGCTTTAGATGCGGCCAACTGGGACACCAAGTGAGGAACTGCCCAGAACAAATGAATTTTGGGATGGTGAAGCTGTTGTAATAGTTAAATTCGGCAAGTAGTGATGTGTTAGCTGAAATAATTGTATTTATGGAACGATGTGTATGCAACCCCTTTGTAATGAGTGTATTCTCGATAAAAGTAGTAGATCTAGTACCTGATATTTTGAGTGTATTCTCCCTATGTCTTCATTGATTTTCTTAGCATGGCGTTTTAGTCATAGCATTATTACGATTTCTCTCTAGATAGATTGTGGTATGAGGAGAATTTCGAGGATGAAATTTCTTTAAGGGGGAGAGAGTGTGAGGACCCGTAAATTTTCTTTATTTCATAATATTTTTTTTTTGATTTTCTCGCATGCATTTTCGTCACTATACCCTATTATATTGATTTTTCTGAGATTTTTATAAGTAAATATAGTTTTTAAATCATTTTTCTAGTATAAGTTAGTTCATGAGAAATAAAGAGTATATATTGGACGTGGGACCCGCTAGTGGCGTTAAGTGCGACAAATTCGACCAATTAGGTTATGTTTTGTATACCGGGATTAATTTACTTGGTGCTAAGAGATAGTTAGAGGTTAGTTAGATAGATTAACTATTGGAAGAAAGAAGATAAGCTTGACCCATTAAAAGTGCCATGTGTCGCGTCACGATTGGAAGTTAGACTTGCCTAACTTTCTTAACTTTACTAAAACTCCAATTTTGACCCAAATCATCTTCATTTCCTAACCTCCTTGGCCAAACCTCACCTTGAGAGAAAAGAAAAGAAGCTTCAACTATATCTTCCATTTCTTGTACAAATCTTGAAATCCAACCGATTAAACCTTGAATTAGTCAACAAAAGTGACTTGCTAAGGGAGTTTGAAGATCTTGGTGGAGTTGTTTTGGAAGGAAAACCCCTAAGCTACTATCTTTCTTGAGGTGTTAAGGTACTTTGCTTACAACTTCCTCTTTGTTCATGTTAATGTCAAATTAGTGGTTTTTGTGGCTAAATATGTTGATTTGTATTAGGTTTGATGGTTGGAAGTAGAGTTTTGATGGATTTTTGATTTATTTTTGATTTTTCTGTTTTTATATAGTAACTATTGTTTAGTCATGGATTGATGGTTTGTTATAGTGTAAAATGAAGTTGGTATATGCTGGATATGATTAGTTGCGGAAAATTTCTGGTCTGGTGCGAAAATTCCAGTTTAGGGTTTCAATTAATCCTGTTCTGCCCGGTTCTATTCAGCACTGATGGAGGCCGAATTAGCCTTAGGTTAAAACATGAAAGTTGTAGGAAATGATGTTTTATAACTGCGTGTAAAATTTCAACTCGATCATAGCTCTGTAGCGTGTGAAATGACCGAAATACCCTTGACTGCCCATAAGCCCTGTTTCGCGGACAGTTTTCTGTCTTCGTGGAGATTTCAATTTTTGACTCTGAAAATGCATGATTTAGCTTTGGAGGCCTTCACAAGAAATGTAGGTGTATGTCTTGGCTTCTAAACTCCATAAGGTACACCTAAATCGGACTTCGGTAGCCTGAGTTATTGTCGTTTAATCATAGTGCGGTTAACTAGCCTGATTGTGAGATTATAGTTCTGTAATTTGAATATTTGACCTAGATACACTACGAACTGGACTGAGTGATCTTCATCAAAGTTGTAGCTCTTTGTCTTATCTTCGAAACGGTATAAATTACAAAACAATCCGATAAGCGTAGCTTCGGTTGTAACCGATACGCTAAGAGATGTCAAACCTGCTATTTAACTTTTGTCCATAAAACTTGATTTCAAGTTGCATTCCTAGACTTGCTTTATATTTGGATGAACTTGAGCCTAGTTGACGGGCTATTTTATTGACATTTCTTATGTGTTGAATTGGACTGAGTTGAAGAAAAACAATGAAGCCATAAATGGCTGGAATATAGCAAAATACAGAGGCCATGCTACCATAATTTTAGAGCTACGCGGTTCCTTCAAGTTGAGTTGATCTTAGTAAAAATGAAGGGGTTTTGGGGGTTGTTTGTAACCCTATGACCAACTGTTATCTTTTACTCAAAAGTCATATTTTTATTCTTCTGTACTAGCACTTAACCGAGAAAGGCGTACGACATGTAGTCGAGCCTCATTTATGCATTCCATTTACTGGGTTTGTAGATGTACGAACTATAATTGTTTTATCTTGATTATTTTAGGGTTTCTTGGCGATTAATGCCACTTTGGGTAAAACTTTTGAAGTATCTGTACTGGAACTGGTGAGTGTACCACTCCCCTGAATTATTGCTAAAATGGTTATCTGTACTTACAAATTGCTATTTGAATGTCTTTATCGACTGTTTATTTTGTACGAGGCGAGTGTGTACTTTATCACACTCGTTCTCTTGCCTGTGTGGCTTGTTTCTTGTATATACTTGAATCTGTTACCTGCGCCTGTTATAATGTCGTTTGGAAGTGTATCCAACGACCTTCCTGTTACATCTGAGCTCAACTTCATGGGGAGTTGATTGAATCGAGCCAGCAAGGGCTTGGTCGAGGAAAAAATTGACAATCCATGAATGCCTGTTCCTAGGGAATCTATAGGTATTGGAGACTCTGGATTTCCGGTATACTCGAGTATTACCATTTCTATTCCTGTTTGGCGTTCGGGCCCGGTAAGGGGTATGGTTGGTGGACGGGATTTGGCGTTAAAGTGCTGTTCTACTGGACTGGTTCCTTTATTTGAATGTTGACAGAGGGTCAACTAGGTTGGATCAAGTATTGCAACGGGGATTGGGCTCTTGAGAGTCATCTGTATCCTTTAAATTGTGGTGTTCATTCATTTCTCGTATTTGATGTGTATATGTGCCCTAAAAGTGATTTCTCATGATTTTTACTGTTTATACTTTTGGTACCTCATTGAGCTTTTAGCTCACCCCGTCCCGTTATTCTTGTTTTCCTTTCAGGGAACCATCTTTTGGAACTTCGATGTTTTTGAAGACTGAGTTTACTAGTTAGAAATTCTTTTGCTCTTTTGGATATAGCTCCTCGACAATTTGAAAATCCTAAATATATCTTAATAAAATGTTTCTTTTGATGTGTAAACTTACTAATATGTATATTGTACAGTGTTTCCTTATGGTTATATGTCTTTGGGAATGTATATTCTCTCATGTCAAACAAAGTTTACTTGTACTTGGTTGGATTGTGACGTGGCAGCGGTCCTCCATCTTGTTTTGTTTTTTTTTTTCGTGGGAACGTTGTCCTAAAGATTGATTGTATCTTAGTTCGGCTCAATTGGGTTCTGAATGTTATCTTCTCGAAGTTCTTTTGAGCGTTTGGTAAGGTTTCCGTTTGTTTTGGATCCGTAGTCCCGGCGAGAGTTGGGCAGGTGATCCGTCGAACGCTTTGGTTCGCCTTAGGGTGAGGTGGGGCTATCACATTGCCCAACTCTCGCCAAGAATATTTATCCAAAACAGACGTGAACCCTATCGAACGCGCAACAGAACTTCGATTCTTTCCAACCGATACAGAAAAAGTACACATAGTCGGAGAAACATGCATTTCAATTAATATACGTAACCATACACTTACATAAATATATACATTGGAGTTTTCAACAAGTTAACTTGAAGTACAAGCCAGAATAATCATAAGGTATTAAAGTACACCTAGGGCTTACTATTACAGAGGAGCGTAAACAGAAGAATGTCTACAACTAGCTCGACTCTTTCTTCCAAAAATCATGGTTTCCAAAATATTGAACCCTGCAAGGAAAACAAAGATAACGGGAAGGGGGTGAGCATACGATCAATGAGGTACCCCAAGTACAAGCAGTCACGAATCATGGAACTTCACTTTTAGGTCAAATATACACATCAAATAAGGAAATGAACAAACACCTCAAGTAAAAGGATACAGGTGGCTCTCAAGAGCCAAATTCCCGTTGCAGTACTTGATCCAAACTCGTTGACTCTCCGTCAACGTTTGAAGAAACAACCATGACCATAGACCACACTATACACCGAATTCCGTCCATCAAACATACCCCTTGTCGGCCTGAACGCCTCAACAGGAACAGAGGCGGTAATACTCGAGTATACCAGAAATCTAGAGTCTCCAATAGTCAAAGATTCCAAAGAAACAGGCCCTTATGGCATGTTAATTTTCCTCGACCAAGCCCCTTGCTGGCTCGATTCAATTAACTACCAATGAGGTTGAGCTCAGATTTCACAAGAAGATCGATGGATACAAGCATCCAAACGACATCATATCAGGCACAAGTAACAGATTCAAATTGATACATGAACCAGTAAATAGGCAAGACAAATGAGTGTGATAGAGTACACTCTCGTCTCATACAGAATAAATAGAAGTCACAGTTATTCAAGTCACAAATTGCAAGTAAAGTACAGATAAACCAGTTAAGCAACAAATCATGGGAATTGTACACTCACCAGTTCAAGCAAGGATAACTTCAAAAGTTTTCTCCCAAAGTATGCCTTTAATCACCGACACTTCCTAAGAACAACCAAGGTAAAACAATTATGATTCCCATATCCACAAACCCAGTAAACTTAATGCACAAATGAGGCTCGACTACAAGTCATACGCCTATTCAAGTTAACTACTAGTGCAAAGAGATAAAAATGTGGCTTGGGAGTGAAAGTAAGTAACAGTTGGTCCTAAAGACTTCCAAACTAAAGACTTTAAGGCTCAAAGGTAACAAGGTGCAATGTTGCCTTTCAAACCAGAATTTTCGCAACCATGACACAAGTGAAATCATGAGGTTTTTTTTTCACCTCCTAATCTATATAGTTTTCACTCAAGTTCAAGCACAAAAGGCTTAACCAATGTTTGGAACAAGTTTTGGCCAAAACCAATCACGAAAATGTTCGAAAACAACAAGGTAATAGACTTCGCTATCACTTGACCAACAAACGGAAATTTCAGCCAACGACTTGGAGGAAAATACCAATGCAAATCCTTCCAGTTCAACCAAAATTCAACACCTAAGTAAAGCTTACAGATATACCAAGCATCTTAAGCAAGTTTATCACCAAATCAACCCTAACTTCAATGAATCAAGTAGCCCCAAAAATTGGGCAGCACTTCCCCTTAAATTCCTTTACTTTTCCATCCTACAATTAATCACCAATCACATCTCAATTCAACCACTATTGCACATATAAATCATAAGCTATTAAACACCCCTTAATTAGGGCCACAATACCCTTCATATATCACCAAATAAAAGCTCCAAACACCAACCACAATCAAGCTCCTCATCCATCATAGATAGTTTCCTTGCTCAAGTTCAAGCCCTAGATCACGAATATCATGTCAAGCAAAGGAAATTCTAAAATCATCAAGTTCCACTCACCTTTTGGAATTTTAATCACAACTGAAGCTACACTTATTGGATTGAGGCACATTTTATGGCGTTTCGAAGCTAAGACATAGACCTACAATTTCTATGAAGACATTGACACCCAGCTCTTGCATTTTCAAGGTCAAAAATTGAAATCTCAGAGAAAACAGAAAACTGTCTGTGAAATAGGGCATTTGGGCAGTCAAGGGTAGTTTAGTTATTGTACAAGCTACAGTGCTCCGATTGAGCTGAAATTTTACAAGTAGATAGTTACCTCAATTACCTACAACTTTCATGTTTTGAGCAAGAACTGATTCTGTGACGCCCCGAAAAAAAATGAGTTTGAGAACCCGGAAATTTTTTAATTTTCTAGGGTTTATTTTTTTAAACGCCCGCCTTTTCTACATTTTCTTGATTAGAAAAATTCCCCAGATAAAGTTATGAGCAAAGATAGTTTTAAAATGATTTTTCTAGTATCGGTTAGTTTTTGAGAAATTAAAAGCGTATTTTGAACGTGGGACCCGCAAGTGCGGTAAATGCATTATATTTTTGACAACTTGTTGGAATTTTGTATTAAGTGATATTATTTTACAAAGTGTTAAGATATTTGTATTGGAGAGACAAAAAGATATGTTTTAAACCTAAAGGTGATAAGTGTCACCATCTAATTTAATCTTGGACTTTGACCATTTGACTTTACCTTTACCTTTACCAAATAAATACAAAAAAATTGATCAAAATAAGCTTCATTTTGCAAGCTTCTTGGCCGAATGTTCTTGCTCAAGAAAGAAAGAAAAGCTCTCAATTTCTTCCTTCTATTTCTTGCTCAATCTTCAAATCCAACCAACAAAACTCCAAATCATTCCATAAAATCTCTTTGCTAAGTGGTCTTGAGGTGTTTTGTGGAGTTGTTTGGAAAGCTAAGGTGTTTTGTTGCTCTATCTCTTGTATGGCTAAGGTGAGTTGTGAAGAACCACTCTCCTCCCTTAATTGATGTTCAATTCATGATTGGTGGTGGTATAAGATGCACTTTTATGGATTATATCTTGATTTTGGTTGAATTGGTGAAGTTTTATATTTTTTGGGGATTTTTCTGTTTGAATATGAACATGATTGTGTGGCTATCTATGATGTTTGGAAATGATGTTTAATGATTCTAGAAGGTGGAAAAAGTGGAATATTGCAAGTAAATTCTGTTTTGGAAGAAATCTGGAAAATTAGGGTTCTTGGTTCTTCATTCTGTCCGAACTTTTTGGTCCTAGATAGAGGCCGAATTGGCCTTTTCTTAAAACATGAAAGTTGTAGGGAATGACATTTTAGAGGTTCCTACAAAATTTCAGGTCAATTGGAATAGTGTAGAATGAGAAAAGTCGAAATTACTATTGTTGTTCTGGTTTTACCCGAATGTAAGAATTGCGCCTGTAATTGGTTATTTTGGCTGGAATTGCTTCCGAATTGGTTGTTGAGGCCTTCTGATGAAATTTATCTCTGTTTCTTAGCTTTCATCTGGTTTTGGAATTTCTGGATTTGGACTTGGAGAGCCTGATTTATGATGTTTCCGCTAGAATGCGTTTTGTGAACCTATTTTTGTGATTCTGGTGTAGTATCTTGCATTTTTGACCTGGTTACACTCGAAACTGGGTTGAGTGACCTTCTGTAATTTTGTAGCCCTGTCTTTTATCTTCGAAACAGAGGGTCTTACACCTTCATCCGACAATCGTAGCGCCTTTGGTGCCATTACCGCAAAATGACGTCAAAACTATTTTTCTGGTTTTGAGCTTAACTTTCATTTCCGGACTTTTCCCTAGCTTGACTTGTACTAGTACTACTTGGAGCTTGCTGAATGGCTATTGGATGAACTTATTGTTGTGTGTGTACCTTTGGGTTGGAATGAGGAAATAATGAAGCCATGATGGCTGGAAAAGTTAACAAATTCAGGGGAAGTGCTGTCCGAACTTTGAAGGAACTTGTTTGCATTGAGTTTGTGATCTAAGACTTGGATTTGAGCAAGGCAATGTTATATGCTGGATGATTTCTGAGCCATGGAGGTGAGTGACCCTAAACTATTTCCAAAGTACTTGTGAAATGTTTCTTGCATTATGTACTCGATTGCATATCATGCGTGCTTGCATGTGAGTTCATGACATGATTTGGCTTCAATGAGTTCTGGGAAAGTCTTGTGCTGGACACCAACGTCTCCACTCTGTTTATGGTTCATGTTCAAGTTTATCTGGAGCACAAGAAGGGGCTCCCTCCTTATAGAATGGCTCCAACTGAATTGAAAGAATTGAAATTGCAATTGCAGGATTTAGTAGAGCGAGACTTTATTAGAAAAAGTGATTTTTCGAGGGGAGATCCATTGTTATTTGTTAAAAAAAAGGATGGGAGTTTAAGATTATATATAGATTACCGAGACTTGAATGATATCACTGTTAAAAACAAGTACCATGTACCTCACATTAATGAATTATTCGACCAATTGCAAGGGGCGGTAATATTTTCAAAATTGGATCTCATGCAAGGTTATTATCAATTGAGGATCTTGGAGAAGGATATACCTCAGACTGCCTTTAATTCAAGATATGGGCACTTTGAATTTGCTGTGATGCAGTTTGGATTAACTAATGCTCCTGCAGCCTTCATGGACTTAATACACCGAGTCTTTAAACCTTATCTAGATCAATTTGTGGTTGTGTTCATTGATAATATACTAGTGTACTCTAAGATTTTGAAAGATCATGATAAACATTTGAGGATTGTCTTGCAAACCTTGAGAGAACATCAACTGTACGCTAAGTTCAACAAATGTGAATTTTGATTGAATGAAGTAACTTTTCTAGGTCATATAATCTCTAAGGAAAGAATTAAGGTGGATCCGGCCAAAGTAGAAGCAGTTTCTAAGTGGAAACAACCAGAAAATCCTACTGAAATTTGAAAATTTTTAGGGTTAGCAGGGTATTACCATAGGCATATCAAGGATTTTTCTAAACTTGCGGAACCCTTAACCAAGTTAATTAAAAAAAGTGGAAGATTCATGTGGAGTTCTAAATGTAAAGAAAGTTTTCAAGAGTTAAAGAGATGATTGACAAAGGCACTTGTCTTAGCCTTGCCTAATGGAAAAGATAGTTTTGTGGCTTATACAGATGCTTCAAAAGGAAGTTTGGGATGTGTGTTGATGCAAAATGAAAAGGTGATTTCATATGCCTCTCGAAAGTCAAAACCTCTTGAGAGAAATTACCCGACTCACGATCTGGAGTTGGCGGTAGTAGTGCTTGCATTGAAGAAGTTAAGGCATTATCTATATGAGGTGACGTTTGAGATCTTTATCGATCACAAGAGTCTTAAGTACTTGTTATCTCAAAAAGAGTTGAACTTGCGACAACGTAGATGGGTGGAGTTTTTGGAAGATTATGACTATATAATTAGTTACCACCCGGGAAAAACTAATGTAGTAGCTGATGCCTTAAGTCGTAAAGTGCAAGTGGCTGGATTAATGATAAAAGAATTTCACCTGCTAGAAGAACTTAGTGTTTGAAATCCTTGCCTTGAGCAAAGAAAGGTGATCTTTGGAAACATTGTTGTGAGATCTACCTTATTAGATCATATTAAGGAGGCACAGGAGAAGGATCTTGAGGTACAAAAGTGGTTAGAGAAAGTTCAAAAGGGGGAAACGTCGGATTTTAATTTGGGATCTAATAGAGACTAAGGTTCTGAAATCGTATAGTAGTGCCAAAAGATGAAGGAGTAAAAAGGAAAATTTTAAAAGAAACTCACCGTTCCAAGTACACGGTGTGACGACTGGAAAATTGGCTTCTATTTTCTTAAAATGCCTTCTTATTTTGATTAAATTACTTTATAACATCTTTACTACTTATTTACTCCCTCAATAGTTGGAATAAAAAAAATAGAATAAAGAGTTTCCCTTTAGTGTGATTACTCGGTATGGAGTGTGTACTAAATTTGGAGGTTAAGAGTGAGTTTTAGATGAGAAAAGTGTATGATTAGAAGTAATAATAATAAGTTAGTGAATTATAAGTGAAAACCCTAGTACGTGCGAATTAAGAAAAAACGGTGTGAACCGAAGTGTACCGTTTGTTCAAATCAGCATTTGGTCAAAACATGAAAATTTTAGCCCTATGTTTCAGCTTTCCAATGCATCTGAGAACGTCTCAATCGGAATTTTGTAGTTTGAGTTATTGTCATTAAAATCCAATGCTGACAACCAGACTAATATTGAAATTCTGGTTCAGTAATCTGCAGATTCGTCTTGGATCAAATGTGAACTGGGTTGACTTGTCTTCATGAAAGTTGTAATCCTTTGTCTTAGCTTCAGAACGGCATAAATTTTACCGCAATCCAATAAACGTAGCTCCAGTTGTGATGAAAATGCTATAAGATGTCAAATCTGCTGTTTAGCCTTTTGTCCTCAAAACTGATTTCCGGTTGTATTATTAGACTTGTGTTATAATTGGATGATTTTGGAGCCTAATTGAAGGGCTATGATGGTAACATTTCTTGTGTGTGACTTTGGGGCTGATCTGAGATAAATAATGAAAGCATAAATGGCTGAAAAATAGGTAAAAACAAAGAGCGTGTAGCCCAAATTTTCATTCGAGGACTAGACGTGTGCACTTGTAGTTTGAGCGAAGAGTTGGGGTTGAATTGAGCTTGAATTGTCTAGATTATTCAAGTTCTCTTTCACGGAGGTATGTAAGCTAGAATTCGGCCAAAACTTGTACCTTTGGAAAAATGAAAGTAACAACTAATAGAAATACGTTTTCCTCGTCATTTCGACTCAAATGGTGATTTCAAAGTTTAACCGCTTCAAAGTTCCAAAGTTTTAAGAGCAAGCATGAGTTTTACGAATATTCTCCAAATGAGTTTCAATCACTTGATTCTCGTTAAACGAAACGTTTAACTTTCGAACCTTAGTGAATTCAAAGCTCTTAAACGATGTTTTATCGCAGATTTGGACTCCCAACAAGGAGTAATACCTGAACGTGATCCATAGAAGCACTACATCTTTGGTGAGTGCTTCCAAATACCTGATTGAACTTGACACTTGTTTTCAATACTTGACCAATGTGATCGAATGATATTTGATTGGTATGGTCGGGCAAGGGTGTACTTTATTGCACTTGCCCTAATGTGATATGTACTTGTTTATTGTTGCAATTGACTTGATATACTAGTGCTTGACTTGTAAGTACTGAGCGGCAGTATATACCACACTCAATTCGAGTGGGAAGTGCCTCTCATACCCGTCTCCATACTTTAACCTTGATTCAGTCGATTGGAGATGTTATCTCATCGACCCTAAACGCCACTGGCTAGTTAGTCGAGTCGAGCCAGCAAGAGCTTGGTCGATTAGATAACGAACCATGGGTATTTAGTGTTGTCGACTGGAGTGTTATCTCCTCGACTAATCTGTATGCTCGAGTATTACCACCAGCGTTTATCAAGGATTTTTGGTTCAGTAGGGGGTTTGGATGGTGGACGGATATTGTAGCTAAGTGGTGCTCTACTGGACTAGTTACTTTGCTTGAAAGTTGACGGAGTGTCAACTACTACTTGATCAAGCTCTGGTGAAGCAATGGGAACTTGGCTCCTGAGAGCCATCCGTATCCTTATAGTTTGAAATGATTATTGCTTATTGGATTATTGTTTCTTTTGAAAAAACACTTTACACTCGCTCATTTTGAGATTTACTACTCGAAGTGTTCTTGCTCATTTTCTTGACTTATTATACTCGCTATTTTCCTATTCTGATACTTTCACTTCAAAATAATGGTCGACTTGCTATTTGGAAGCTCACTAGGCTTTTAACTCATTCCACGCCATTTGTTTTCCTTACAGGGGGTACGGGCGAGGCGTGAAACTTGTACAGACTAGCGTAGTGTACTTTTTCTGAATTTTGTAATTGTACTCGCACTAGTCGCTCGATTAGGGTTGAATGTATTTAGAACTCCAATCTTTTGATATATTTGGGGTTGTATGGATGTTTGAGACAGAAATGAATGTAATTGTACTTTCCTAAGTCGGTAACTGTTATTTCCTTTATTATTAAGGTTGTACGCTATTTGAGTTGGAGAGAGTGATTGAGTCCTGGCGAGAGTTGGGCAAACGATCCACTAAACCCTGGGGTATGCCCTAGGGGGAGGTGGGGTCGTCACAGATGGTATCAGAGCTCTTATCGAGCTCGTGCTGGGAGAGGATTCTCAGACTATGGGGATTGGCTTGTTAAGTGTGGAACAAATGTCTATTGTTGTGGGACCTTAGATATGTATGTTGGGTAGGTGTGACAGCCCCACCTTCCCCTAAGGCGAACCAAAGGGGTTAGCGGACTGCCTGCCCAGCTCTCGCCAGGACTAACGAGCAGTTACACGCGATCTAAAACGTTTTGGGAAAGTAAAAGCGCGCTCGGACAAGCCACAAGTATCAAAATAGCAAAATAAAAAAAAATGAAAACGATGAATAGTGCCTGGAACAGGGGAATCCGGCCGGAATCTGGCCGGATTAGCGGCCGGATTCTGTCCAGTGGCTAACTTCCGGATTCAAAATTTTCCCCAAGCAATCCGGCCGACAATCCGGCCAGTTTCTGGCCGGATTCCTGGCCGGATTCAGTCCAGTGCTCTTCGGTCAAAAATTTTTCTTTTGCCGTTTGAAAGCCGAATCGTTCCGAAGTCCAACCAAACATCAACCAAACATGAATACATTGAAATTCAACATTTACAACCACATTGGCATGTCAAAAGCTATTCATCATGAATACACATGTTCGGTTTGCCAATCAAAAGATGAACCCAATACACATTAGGGTTTCATGTAAAGAGCTATTCAAAATAGACATATACATGGCTCAATTTGGCAACCAACAAGTATGATCTTCCAAAAATGATCATTTTCCTGTAAGGAAAACAAATGGAACGGAGTGAGCTAACGCCCAGTGAGTTACTACCACATAAGCATCCAAGATCACAAAAGCATAACCGTTCATTTCAAGAATGCAAATAAGAAACAAAACAAATCGGTAAAAGGATACGGACGGCTCTCAAGAGCCCATTTCCACGCTTACATTCTTGATCCAACTTCATTGACCCTCCGTCAATGTTAAAAGTACTAAACCGTAGACCTCACTTCACTTCCATTCCTTCCACCCAACATACCCCAACCGGGCCCGCACTCCAAGCAGTAGCTTTAGGTGATACTCGAGTACACCGGAACCAAGGGTCTCATTACCACAAGATTCCCTTTTCAGTCCCCGTGGCTAGTCAATTTTCACGACCAAGCCCTCGCTGGCTCAATTCAAATGACTACCAACGGGGTCAAGCTCAGTAGTACAGTAGGGCCGTTGGATACTCGTCCAACCGACACCCAAACAATATCCCATGAATGGAATCCAATAACTCATATATCAGTACAGTAATACAGTGAAACGGTAAACAGTCATTCACAAGAATAAAAGGAATGAGGGCGGTCAAGTACACCCTCACCCTAATCATTTCCAATAGCCAAACAAGCCTTCAAGGCATCACAATCACATATAGCAAAGCCACATTATAAACATCCAAGTGAGTAGTATACTCACCACTCACGTAGGTGAGGTTTCATGCACCGTCGTCCAAAGTACGTCGTGCACTAACGTCACGCCCTAGAACACGTAAACAAATACCATAAGACTCGATAACGAGTCATAAAGCCATGCCAATCGCAACCCCAATAGGGTTTCATATGCATATATAAGCATGATAGCAAACCAGAAAATCAGGAAATGCAACTATATTAGCCCTAACAACAAAAACAGTTTTGGCCTCCTAATGCGGTAATGGCACAACATGCGCTACGCTTATCGGATGAGGGTGTAAGACCCACCATATCGAAGCTAAAAGACAGGGCTACAACAATGTAGAAGGCCACTCAGTCCAAATCCTAGCACAACTAAGTCAAAAAATGCAGAATACCAAACCAGAACCGTAATTGCAGGTTTACAAATCACACTATGCTGTAATTAGTCCAACTCAGTCTATACAGGTCCAAATGCATTGATTCCAAAGGCATGCGGTAGCTAAGACATCAAGATACATTTCATAAGAAGACACAAACATCCAAATCCAAAGCAATTCCAGTCAAAACAGACGATTACAAGCACAGTTCGCACATTCTGATCAACCCAGAACAGCAACAGTAAAATCGACATATCTCACTCTACACTACTCCAAATGACCTGAAATTTTACAGGCACCTCAAACACATCAATACCTACAACTTTCATGTTTTAAGCAAAGGCCAATTCGGCCTCTAACCATATGATCCAAAACCGGACAGAAAAGGGGGTTATGAAACCCTAACTTCCTCAAATTCCTTCCAAACCCAAAATTGGTTGCAATTTCCTATCATTTACATCCACTAGAGTCATAACCCCTCATTACCAACCATCATAAATAACCACAACATCATGATCACATTAAACCAGAAAATTCCTCAATAAAATAAAAACTTCACCAATTCATCTCAAACCAAGAAATAAATCACAAATTTCAACACTTTAGCCACCACTAGGCACAAATTAAACATCATTAAGTGTAGGAGGAAGTGTAAGCACCACTTACCAAGTAAACAAGAGAGAGGGAGTTGTAGAACACCTTAGCTTCCTTAGAAACTTCACCAAACAACTTACTAGCACCTAATGGAAGGATTTTATGGAGTAGAAACTAGTTTATGTGATTGGTTTTGGAAGATTGAGCTAAATGGAAGCTAAAATGGTGAAGAGTTTCTTCCTTCTTTGCTCAAGAGAGATCCGGCCACCAAGGAGTAAGAAATGGTGAATTTTGTGGTAATTTTAGGATATTTAACCAATTGGTCAAAAGGTCAAAAAAAAGAATAGTAAGTCATAAGTCACCACCAACCTCATAGTGACACATGTCACCACTTTAAATGCAAACCTATCCTTCTTTCCCCCTCTCACATCAATCACTTCACATTCTCTACTTATCTCCTAACACCCGATAAATTTTACACAGTATCCAAAACTTAACCTTATTGGCCGAATTTTTCCGAACTTTTCGCACTAGTGGGGCCCACGTCCATAATCTATCCGTAATTTTTCAAAAACTACCCAATGCTAGAAAAATCATCTAAAAACTATAATTACTCATAAAATCCACCAAGAAAATTTTCCTAAGCCAGAAAATGCAGAAAACATGCAATTAAAAGGGAAAAACCCTAGGAAAATTATTAGGGGAAAATACGGGTTCTCACAGTAGGAATCCCAAAAGTGGTTGATTTCCTCTTGAGCCTAGCTAACTCGAGTGGTGAATTATCATATTTTCGGATTCCTGTACCCGAGCACCAAAGAGTGATACCTTAGGATAAGTTTGGATGGCGAAATCCAAGGCACGGGGGATGCGAATAATCTGGACTTGGGATATATTGATGATATTAGTGAGACGTGGGATCCTTATTATTCACGTGTACATACTTGGTTGTACTTCTTCATGTTTTGATTAAGTATAGTGCTTGAGCAATACTTAGGGACATTTTTTATGTTCTTTTCCATGTGTTCTATTATTTTTCATTTTATGATTTGGAAATGTTTTTATCAAACTTTTTAGCTATTTTATTTTGCTTATACTTACATAGGCCATTGTTTAAATGAGGTATGGAGGATAGGCGAAATCAAGGACGTGGAACTACTCGAGGACGTGGTTCTAGCTATGGCCGTGGGGCTAGACAGGCACAAGAACTAGTACGGGAACCGAGAGAAGAGAGGTGAAACTGTTGAGCTGCAACCTGGACCCCGAGCAGAAGGGGGAATCAGGTAGCAACGGCGATTCAACAGATGACAAATATCCTTGCTCGTTTAGTAGAGCAACAAGGTCAAGCCCCTGTGAATCAACCTAGGGATCCTAAAATGGGACAAGATATAGCCCTAGAGGGATTCCAAAAGTTTTCTCCTCCTAAGTTCCTAGGAGAACTGGACCCTGAGGTAGCGGAGAGATGGTTAGAAACCATGATCAACATATTCGCCGCTTTAAACTATGCAGAAGAAAGGCTGGTGCAATTTGTTATTTTTCAGTTTGAGGGTCCAGCCAGGGCTTGGTGGAATGTAATCAGAGCTAAATGGGAGAGAGAGGAAACCGCATGGACTTGGTTGAATTTCGTGCGGGAGTTTAACAAAAAATATCTTCCACCGATAGTCCAGGAGAAAAGGAAAGATGATTTTATTAAGTTTCGTCAGGGAACCCTAAGTGTATCTGAGTACGAGACTCAGTTCGCTAAACTATCGAAGTTTGCTCCCGAATTGATAGTTACGGAGCAAAGGAGGGTTAGGAGGTTTGTACAGGGAATCAATGTGAAAATACAGGAGGCCTTGGCGGCTGAGCAAATTAATACTTTCACTGAGGTTTTTGAGAAAGTCCAGAGGATAGAAATTGCTAGGGCAAAAGTAAAGGCTTTTCATACAAAAAGGAGGGGTGCACCTGCTGGAGGTCAGGAGCAGTTATATGGTGATCTAGGTAGGCCAACCTCTTAGGTCAGTCGAGGAGCTGGTGGTGTACGGATCCTGGGGACACCTAAAGAAGTTACTCTGAGAAGTGCCTCACCAGTAGCTCAACCCCCAACCCCTTACCTATCTTGTGGATATTGTGGGAAGACCAATCATACTGAGGATAATTGTTGGCGAAAGGCACGAAAATGTTTATGGTGTGGTAGTGCTGAGCACCCACTTGTAACTTGCCCCTGTAGATCACACCTAAGCCTTGAACAAGCCAATGTAGGAAGAACTAGACCAAGTGTGCCAGCTAGAGTGTACGCCTTGGACCAACAGGCAGTACTTGAACCATCGGAGGTAGTAGAAGGTACGATTCATGTTTTCTATTGTTTAGCTAAATTTTGGCTATGGTGAGACCTGGGAGCCAGAAACGGACATGCAAGGAAAATATCCAGAGTTATTTATGACTACATGTACGAATTTCAAGGTCGAAATTCTTTTAAGGAGGAGAGAGTGTGACGACTGAAAAATTCACTTCTATTTTCTTAAAATGCCTTCTTAGTTTGATTAAATTACTTTATAACATCTTTACTATTTATTTGGTGACAGCCCCACCTCTCACTAGGGCGAACCCTAGGGTATCAGCGGCCTGCCTGCCCAGCTCTCGCCAAGACTCAGTCGATCAAAGTACTAATAACTCAAATGAAGCGGATGAGATATCTTCCATTCACGGGAGTGTAACCCCAATTAAACATAAACACTACACCAACAATCTAAAAGCTTAGCATACACATAATTAAGTGTCAACTTATCACACCACACATAACTTACATAACATAAGTCGAACTTATAGATTCAACCTTACAGAAATCAAAAGTAAGGTCTCCTTAAACAAAAGGTTACAATCTCAAAATACAAGTTCAAAACAAAATAAAGCTAAGAAAGCTCTTGATCAAATCCATCCCTGATCTGTTAAGGAAAACAAAGGGAATGGGGTGAGCTAAAGCCCAGTGAGGTTCCAAGTAAAACAAGTAAACATATAGTCACATAAGATCACAAAATAATCAAATAAACACCGTATAGTAGAATAACAGTTTAATCACAGTTCAATTCAAAGATACGGGTGGCTTTCAAAAGCCAAAGATCCATTTGAGCTTGATCATAATTGCCTCCTGTTGACACTCCGTCAACACTTGTATGCACAGTATATAGGGTCCGTAGAACACCACTTTCATCAATCTCCGTCGACCAATCAACCCCCTACCGGGCCCGCACTCCACAAACAGTAGTTTAGTAATACTCGAGTATACCAGGAATTCAAGATTCCAAAGAAACAGGATCAAGTCGAGGATTTTACCACTGGTGGTGCTGGGCAACACAACAAGCAAGCACAACGGCTATACTTCTCCAGGGACCTCCAAACATCAGTCCCCAAGGTTTATCGACCTTCTCGACCAAGCCCTTGCTGGCTCAATACAACCGACTCACCTAAGAGGTTGGGTACCCAAACAGTAGCAGTAGTTGATGGGATATCACCCAAACAACTTAAACACAGTCATACATAGAGAAATCACATCTCATAATAACAGTATACAGAGCCTCATTGGAAAACAAGTGAGATCGAGTGCGATAAAGTACACGCTCGCCTCCATTTTATCAAAACAGTATTTGGCTCCAACAGTCGTAAATCGAGTATTTCAAATATTCAGATAACAGGTAGTAGGTAGTGGAATACTCACCTGTCAAGCAAAAGTAGTAATCAACGTCAAACGTCTCAGTTACGGTCACCTTCGTTTCCCCAAACCTAGGGCAACGAGTGAAATTGTTAACAATTAGATTCGTTCCTCACTAAATTATAGGTTTATTAAGAAACCAAGTGAGTAGTCTAGGTTACTTAATCCAGCATGCAATGAGGTCCATACCATGGTAAAAGTTCATGAGAAAATAAGTTTAATGTGTACATGAAAGCTCGGCAAAAGAAAGGTTTCATTTAGGCTTAAGCGTTCCTTTTTTCTCGGATTGAACAGTCTTGCCCGGTAGTCTCGGGAAAACGGTTATAATTCACTGTAGAAAAGTTGGAATTAGGTTCCATTAGTGGCGTTGGAAACTAGGTTCACAAGGCTATATTTGTGTAGAAGAAACCATTTCCAAAATCCAAACGTAAGTGGTTCAAAATTAAGCAACCAAATGAATTTTCTGGACAGTCTCGGATGAACAGTAATAAACGGGCGGCCAACTTTCAAGACTTGCCACGAATCGCTCGGGACGAACAAGTAAATGAGCTTGGTACCATTTTAAAGCTATAATAGTCTACTTTCAAATGCCACAAATGGCACTCAATTCTGATCATCGAGGAAAATTTTATGACCCTCACAAGATCACTGGTCAGAAAATTCCTGGGCCTAGTCTAGTTTTGCCTCTTTGCTCATAACTCAAAATTTATCCAACCAAATTGGCTAATTTTTTGTAGAAAACCTCCAAAAACATAACACAACATCTATCCCTCACATTTGTAGCCATAATAAGCACGAAAATATCCAAGCAAAACAGGGCAGCAAGTCCTTGAAATTTCGGACAGCACCTTCTCCAAATTTTCTAACTTTCATCCTTTCATGATTTCCACTTAAATCACATACCAAGTGTTATATCTCACTCAAAATGGCTTTAAAACATGTTAATACTTCATAAACAACCATGAATAAATTGCATGCATTTCATCAAACACTTGGTAGGCATGCTTTCTAACTAATTACTCTTTTGTCTAATTCAAGAAATTACTTCAACTCACAACCCAAACAACTTATGGTTTGCCATTAACACTTGAAACACAAGATTTATCACCATAAAACTATCATTTAAGGTGTACTTACCTTTCTTGTGAGTAGCTTGGACCACCAAGTCAATCCATCAAAATGAAAACCTCAAAGCATGAATCAACCACTAGGATTGAAGAAAGTTTTCTCACAAACTCTAGATCTTTCTCTTTTGATTTGGTTGCTCTTGATTTACTAAGGGTAAAAGACAAGTTTATGGAGCTCCCTCTCACTCTCTTTTGAAGCTAGGAATTTCGGCCAACATACTAAAAAAAAAAGTGCCAAGTTTAGTTTAAATTGTCTTCTTAATCTTTGGTCAAACAAGTCCATGGCTAGGGTTTTGCCACATCTCTCTCTTCTTGACCACAACTTCTCTTAATCCTTTGACTAATGGTATTTATACCTTTCCAAATGTACCAATCCTAATTTAACACCTCCAATCACTCACATAAAGTCTCTTCCACTAATAAAAGATCACTTGGTAAAATGCAAGTGGTGAACTATTAGAATCCAACTCAAGATAATATTTTACTTCAAGTAAAATGAAATGAAATGTAATGCATGAAAATTATTATAATACATAGGAAATATATTGTAAGGGCATATATTAAATGGTCTATCTTATAATAAGGCATGTAAATAAGAAAATTGTGTTTTAAAGTGAGGGTCAATACAAGGGATTTGTTGTAACACATTGTAAAATATAATGCTAGGGCATATAAGGGGTGGTTTAAATCTTGGTGCAAGGCATGTAGTTTGGGGAAATTGTATTTTAAAAATGAGGGTTCTTACATATTTACTCCTTCAAAAGTTGGAATAAAAAAAAAGAATGAAGAGTTTCCTCTTTACCTTCATCGTTAGGGTAAACTAGGGTTTTTACGTCTTTCGGTAGTGTGATTACTCGGTATGGAGTGTGTACTAAATTTGGTGGTTAAGAGTGAGTTTTAGATGAGAAAAGTGTATGATTAGAAGTAATAATAATAAGTTAGTGAATTATAAGTGAAAACCCTAGCACGTGCGAATTAAGAAAAAAACGGTGTGAACCGAAGTGTACCGTTTGTTACTGAGTGAGTACACCACTTGACCACTACTTTATTACCTTAATCTTCTCACTTTATTTCAGCTAATTACCCCTAAAAATATCTCTTAAATCAGCCACAATATTTGACCAAAAGAAATGAGAGAAAAGTCTAGAAAAAAAAAACAAGTGTCATGGCATTACGACCTTTACCACAACGATGCTGTCCATAGATCAAATTGTTTCATGGATTGGGTTTGAATCCTACTGAGAGGTCCACTAGAGATCAAAAATTGTTGAAGAAACAAGGAGAAAAATTAGAGTTTTTTTCTTCATCTTTACAAAAAAAAAATAGGAGTAGAAATTGAAAGATTTCGTTGAAATTGTTTATTTGGAAATTTCCCGAAAAGCTAATCATAGGTAGATTTGGATTCATATATCCACCCATGGGGTACTTCGTTGTACGATATAAGATCCATCTGTATAGATATCATCATCTACATCCAGAAGAGGATATGGCGAAATCAGTAGACGCTACGGACTTAATTGAATTGAGCCTTGGTATGGAAACCCACTAAGTGATAACTTTCAAATTTTCTTGGCCGAATTCTTGAGGAAGAGAGAAGAGAGGAAAGACTTCATCTTGCACCATCCTTTCTTGCTTCAATCTTGAACTCCATCCACAAATCTTGCAAACCACTCCATATAAGTTGCTCTTTAGGGAAGATTAAAGCTTTGTGTGCCAAAGTTTTGGAAAGAAAGGGTGTGGATTTCTCTTGCAAGTATCTTGGTGAGGTATTATGGCTGTTTTTTCTATTTCTCTCCCTTAATCTTGTTTAAGTTTGGCTAGCAACTCATACTCTTGGCTAAGGATGGTTATTTAGTTTTGATGGATGTGGTGGATTTTTGAGCTAGGGTTTAAGTTGTTCAGTTGTATTTCTTGTTGTTTATATAGCATATGATGTTTATAATCTTGGATAGGGAGTTGGGATAGTGGTTCAAGACATGAATGAGAATTTTAAACCTTGAATTCATCAAATTTTCAGCTTTAAGATTGAAACTGTCCTGCTTCTGACCTGTTTAATTTGTCCATGTTAGAGGCCGAATCAGGCTTAGGTCAAAACATAAAAGTTGTAGGAAATGGTGTTATATAGCTTCCTGTAAAATGTCATCGCAATCGGAGCACTGTAACATGTGATATGACAAAAATACCCTTGACTACCAAATGTACTGTTTTGCGGACAGTTTGAGATTTCACATTTTTGGCTTCATTTTTAACTTTGATCCGTATTAAATCCGCCTTTGGTCAAAACATAAAAATTTTAGTCCTATGTTTCAGAATTCCAACGCATCTAAAAACTCCTCGATCGGAATTTTGTAGTTTGAGTTATTGTCATTCAAATCCAGTGCTGACAACCAGACTGACATTGAAATTCTGGTTCGATAATCTACAAATTCGACCTAGATCAAATGTGAACTGGGTTGACTTGTCTTCATGAATGTTGTAACCCTTTGTCTTAACTTCGAAACGGTATATAGTTTACCCTAATCCGATAAACATAGCTCCAGTTGTGACCAAAATGCTATAAGATGTCAAATCTGCTGTTTAGCCTTTTGTCTTCAAAACTGATTGACGGTTGTATTATTAGACTTGTGTTATAATTGGATGATTTTGGAGCCTAATTGAAGGGCTATGATGGCAACATTGCTTGTGTGTGACTTTGGGGCTGATCTGAGAAAAATAATGAAGCCATAAATGACTGGAAAATAGGTAAATACAAAGGGCGTGCAGCCTAAATTTTCATTCGAGGACTAGACTTGTGCACTTGTAGTTTGAGCGAAGAGTTGGGGTTGAATTGAGCTTGAATTGTCTAGGTTATTCAAGTCCTCTTTCATGGAGCAATGTAAGATAGAATTCGCCCGAAACTTTTACCCTTGGAAAAATAAAAGTAATGACTAATAGAAATACGTTTTCCTCGTCACTTCGACTCAAATGGTGATTTCAAAGTTTAATCGCTTCAAAGTTTCAAAGTTTTAAGTGCGAGCATGAGTTGTACGAATATTCTCCAAATGAGTTTCAATCACTTGATTCTCGTTAAACGAAATGTTTAAGTTTCGAACCTTAGTGATTTCAAAGCTCTTAAACGATGTTTTATCGCAGATTTGGACTCCCAACAAGGAATAATACCTGAACGTGATCCGTAGAAGCACTACATCTTTGGTGAGTGCTTCCAAATACCTGATTGAACTTGACACTTGTTTTCAATACTTGACCAATGTGATTGAATGATATTTGATTGGTATGGTGAGGCAAGGGTGTACTTTATCGCACTTGCCCTAATGTGATATGTACTTGTTTATTGTTGCAATTGACTTGATATACTTGTGCTTGACTTGTAAGTGCTGAGCGGCAGTATGTACCACACTCAATCCGCGTGGGAGGTGTCTCTCATTCCCGTCTCCGTACTTTAATCTTGATTCAGTTGATTGGAGATGTTATCTCATTGACCTCTTGGGGACCCTAAACCCCACTGGCTAGTTAATCGAGTCGAGCCGGCAAGAGATTGGTCGATTAGATAACGAACCATAGGTATCTAGTGTTGTCGAGTGGAGTGTTATCTCCTCGACTAATCGGTATGCTCGAGTATTATCACCAGTGTTTATTGAGAATTTTGGGCCCAGTAGGGGGTTTGGATGGTGGACGGAGATTGTAGCTAAGTGGTGCTCTACTGGACTGGTTACTTTGCTTGAAAGTTGACGGAGTGTCAACTACTACTTGATCAAGTTCTGGTGAAGCAATGGGAACTTGGCTCCTGAGAGCCATCCGTATCCTTATACTTTGAAATGATTATTGCTTATTGGATTATTGTTTCTTTTGAAAAAACACTTTACACTCGCTCATTTTGAGATTTACTACTTGAAGTGTTCTTGCTCATTTTCTTGACTTGTTATGCTCGCTATTTTCCTATTCTGATACTTTCATTTCTAAATAATGGTCAACTTGCTATTTGGAACCTCATTGGACTTTTAGCTCATTCCACGCAATTTGTTTGCCTTACAGGGGGTACCGGTGTGGCGTGAGACTTGTACAGGCTAGCGTAGTCTAGTTTTTTTTAATTTTGTAATTGTACTCGCACTAGTCGCTCGATTAGGGTTGAATGTATTTAGAACTCCAATCTTTTGATGTATTTGGGGTTGTATGGATGTTTGAGACAGAAATGAATGTAATCGTACTTTCCTAAGTCGGTAACTGTTATTTCCTTTATTATTGAGGTTGTACCTTATTTGAGTTGGAGTGAGTGAGTGAGTCCTGGCGAGAGTTGGGCAGGCGGTCCACTAAACCCTGGGGTACGCCTTAGGGAGAGGTGGGGTCATCATACACGGTGCATCCCGGAGGAAATAAAATGTACCAGGATTTGAAGAGCCTTTATTGGTGGGAGAATATGAAAAAAGAAATTGTCTGATTTGTCCAGACTTGTTTGATTTGCCAGCAAGTTAAAGCCGAGCATCAGAAACCCTTTGGCCTATTGCAACCTTTGGTTATACCTGAATGAAAATAGAAAAATATCACCTTGAATTTTGCATCTGGATTACCAAGAACGCAAAGAGGTCACAATGCCATTTGGATGATAGTGGATAGATTGACCAAGTCTGTTCATTTTCTGCCGATTAGTATGAAGTACTCATTGGAGAAGCTAGCCAAGCTGTATTTGGATGAAATTATAAGGTTACATGGGATACCAGTAAGTATAGTGTCCGATCAAGACTCTCAATTTATTTCTCGATTCTGGAAAACGATGGAAGAAATGCTAGGAACTAAGTTGAGTTTTAGTACTACCTACCACTCACAAACAAATGGACAGTCAGAAAGGACAATTCAAACTCTTGAGAACATGTTAAGATCGTGTATTTTGGATTTTGGAAAAAGTTGGAATCAGTACTTAACATTGGTAGAGTTTATTTATAATAATAACTTTCAGTCATCTATTCAAATGGTTCCTTATGAGGCTCTTTATGGCTGAAAGTATCGATCTCCGATTTGTTGATGAAATAGGCGAAAGAAAGGTGTTAGACCTAACTACAGTACTATGGATTGAAGAGGCGTACGAAAAGGTACAGTTGATATGCCAAAGGATTCAAACAATTCAGAGCTGCCAAAAGAGTTATGCAGATAATCGAAGAAAAGATTTGGAGTTTGCAGTTGGAGATCAAGTTTTCCTTAAGATCACTCCCTTAAAAGCAAGTTTGATGGCAGGAAGAGAAAGAAATTGCAACCAAGATTTGTAGGACCCTATAAAATTCTCCAATGTGTGGGGAACGTGGTTTTATGCCCCTACATCTCCCTAGGGCAAAACCTAGGGTATCAGCGAGGCACCTGCCCAACTCTCATTAGGACTCACACACTCATTCAAACTTAATAAAGAACCACAAGTCAACCATTGATTTATAATAAAGAAATATTTCGAACATACAAGTCCAAAACTGTCAAGGCTACCATTTATAATTACAATCCAAAATATCCAAGTATAACAAAATTTACACTTCAAATGTCTCCCATAACATACAAAAGATATACTAGCTTCCACCAAAAGTCGCTAATCTAGAATCACCAACTTTCACTTCCAAACCTATTAAGGAAAACAACTAAAAGGGATGAGCAATTTGAACTAAAATTCAGTGAGATTCCAAAACATCATGCAAACCCAAATAGCAATTTGACCATGATTTAAAAACATAAGTATCAAAATAGCGAGCATATGAAGTCAAGAAAATGAGTAATAACACTTCGTAAAGCCAATCACTGGATATTTAATATGTCAAGTAAAAGGATACAGCCACTATTGCAAAATATCTCCGCTGTAACTTGATCAAGGAGTAGTTAACACTCCGACAACTTTCAAATAAAGTAATCAGTCCAATAGTGCCCCACTTAACGCCAATCTCCGCCCACCATTCAACCCTCTTACCCAGGCCGAACGCCAAGATAAGCACGTGTGGTAATACTCGAGCATACCGATTAGTTGAGGACTCAATTTTCCCTTTAATAGAGGGAATACGAGCGTGCTAAGGCTAGAAAGCCAAACTCGTCCATATCCCATATTCAAGGGGGTTTTTCCTAGTCTAATCAAGCAAATGTACTAACCTAGGTCTAATGCTTAAATGGGAATGCAAGTCTAATGTCATGTTTTCATGCAAAGGGGTAAGTCATATATATATAAGGAAAATACGAAATAATGGATATAAGTAGAAGGGAATATGGGATAAAGGATGTACATATATAAGAAAGTGTCATGCAACATGGTAAAACCCTAAAAAAGTGAAAATATGCATGAGATGAAGTGATTTTATCACACAACCATGATCTAACGCTCGAGGGGCTCTTAGGGGTCTAGCGTTGGACTAGCCCATGTCTACAATTTTCCACTAGCATTGGACTAGTGAGAAAAGTCGGAACAAAAGGTCACAACTAGCGTTGGACTAGTGTGGATTCGAGAAATTGACCACAACTAGCATTGGACTAGTGTGGTGACGTCACACATCGGTTACAATCAAATAAATCATGTAAGACCTAATAGAAGCATGTAAACACATAAATCACATATAGCACAGAGCACATAAGCATGATATCTAGATGCAAGACCCTAAGAAAGCAGTAACACATAGCACATATACATGCAAAACACACATAAGGCAAATAAAGCAAATAAAACCCTAACTATTACATTCGGGGGAAGCCTACTACAATCTAAGAGGGGAAATGGAATAAAATAAATAAAATAATAACCTAACTATTACAACTTTGGCATTCAAGTGCCTTTCAAATGATCGAAATTGAAAATAACTATACAAAACTAAAACAAATAAAGTGGATAAATAAATAAATAAATAAAATGAAAACATTCAAAAGGCATGCAATTAAGCACATAAATCACATAGACACATAGAGTCAAATAAAGTGAAAATAAGGGATAGAGTGTACCTCCCTTGCAATGGTAATCAAATGAAGGAAAAATAGCTTCAAAACAATAAAAGGGTCAAGGCACCAATTAATAGTAAAGTATAAACAAAATCACCAAATCCCTCCCAATTGCAACTTAAATGAAATCAAATAATGCATAATTTCCAAGAAAAGTAAATTATTGATCATATTTCAAAAATAGAAGAACTACGAAGGACCCAATTGCAAATACTAACCAATCACTCAAACCCAATTAACACATTTTGGGAAATTCACGGGTCCAAGAGCAAAGAAGGGGTCAAGTAATGGTTCAAATTGCAATTATTCTAGGACCTAATTGCGAGAAATTAGAACATAATTGAGCCATAGTAAGATAAAGGGAAGCTTAGGGGATTAAAGTGCAATTTTTGAAAACCATTTTGCATGCAAGTTCCATGCAAGAGCCATGAAAAAAGCTTCTGGAACCAAAAAAAAAATGAAGTCTGTTGCATTCCTTATTTCGAAGCTTTGATCAAAACCATTCCATCTAAGCATATAAACATGAAGCTAACAGCGATTCAACTAACTTCCACGTCCAACAAACGAAAACGTAGAAAGAAATTATGCAAGTTCCTAAAGAACTTTCTTTTCTACACCATTCCATCCGTAAGTTTCTTTCCATTTCATCATGCAAACAAGTTCACCAACTACCGGGATTATCGACTAAATCAAACACGAAATTTTGTTGCAGGATTAAGGTACAAAATCTGGTTTGACCGACAGCAAAAGAAAGAAAGAAAAATGCAGCAAGAGTTTTTGCAACAACAACAAGCAAACTGCTGCATTTTTGTTTCACTTAGCTGAGCCACATCCATGCAAAGCAACCCAAGAAATTCCCAACGGATTTGATAACTCAACTCAAATACAAGAACTTGGGACGAAGGGGAGAGGAAAGAAAACAACGGAACAGAATGCTATGATCATTTGCTGAAAAATTTTACTCAGACTTTCCAAGAAAAACAAACCAAGAACCAGATAATGAACACTGATAGCCTTTGACACTAAGCTCCCAATCACGCACATGGCGTCTCAGTCAAACCGCAAACCAATCAAGCGTTTCAAACAAAACCAAAACTTCGGCAATCTAAGGAAAAGAAAGGGGATCTGCGCACACTGCTGCAACAGGACCGAGAGCTTTGAGCTTGTTGCAGCAGATTTTTTATTCGCAAATCTAAACGCAATGCAAACTGAACCCTGGTGACAGGATTATCAAACATTCCTCCTAGTTTAGACACAAAAGGAAATCAGAATAAAACAGCATGCAAAAACTAAATAGCATTTGTAATTTCTGATGCTTCAGGGACTTCCGCAATCTCACGTACAAATAGCCAGCAACAAAATCTAAGCTCCAAGTTCATTTACAGGTTTTTGGGTTCCTTTATCAAACGTTTAGATCATGCCAGCCAACCGCCAAGCTAACAAAAAAAACTTTGCAATTTACTCCATTTAACACTAAATCCCAACATCAAACATTAAAAAAAACAAGAAACGGAGAAGCAGCAATCAATGCAATATCAAAACAGACTTGCCAAAACTTCATGCTATGTTTCTGGGTTATGTTTGTTCAGCATACAAACATTAGCCATAAACTCAAACAAAAGCTTCATGGATTCATCATATACCCCCATAGAAAAGCATAAATCTCTATCCCTCCAAATCCAGGCCAAACCCACGCATTAACTGTAAATTGAAAGAGCAGAAAACAACGGAAAACCTAATGGAACTTCAACAAGAATCAACGAAAATTAATCAGGAAAACAAACAAAGAGAAGCCTTGCTTAACACACACACATGGATTACAACCCTTCTTCTTTCCCCTAAACCCAACCAGATTAGCAAATAAGACTCGCATAGAGGACGAAAACAGACGTAAAGGCCAAAACTTTCAGCAGTCTAACATAACCCAGCAACTCATAAACAACTCCAGAGTAAAAAAAATGTTACCTTTAGCTTGATGAGATCAAAAGATGAAGTCTTTGTTCTCCTTCTCTTCCGCAGCCGCTTCTCCTGATCCTTTCTTCTTGCTCCAATGAACCAAAACCCTTTCTTCCTTCCTTGCTGTCCAGATTCTTCCTAGACCCCTCAGCCGTTAGCTCTCTCTCTCTGTTGCCCGTTCTTTTTCTCCTCCTTTCTGCACAGCCACAACCCTTCTAGCTTAGCTTTTCTTCAGCCGTAAACAACCCCCAACAACCTTCCTTTCTTTTTCTCTCTCTCTCTGCCCTTTGTTTCTCAGCCGCTATTCTTTTTTTTTCCCTTGAACGTAGCTCTCTCTCTTTATATCCCTCAAACCCTGATCTTCACGGCCCTTGATCAATCTCATTTTGCCACTTTTCTATGACCATTCGATCACTCTTCATTCCAGATGAGAGCCAGGTTGGATGAAGTCAAGGTAATCCAAGGGTAAGGAAAAACAATGGGAAAACGGCGGAAAATGAAATGGGCTAAGCTATATTTTTACTTCTGCAATTTTTCCGTGCATTTTTCTGCTTAACTTGTAACATGAAGAAAGGGCTAGGATCCTATGCTTCTCATGGTTCGTGAGCTTGTTCCCCCCCTTTTTTTTTAGTTAAATAATAATGAACAAAATATAAAGAAACAACAACTTACGTAAAATTGAATAAAAAGAGCGAGACTAGGCATAAAAAGATAAAAATGAAATGCTAATTTTTTCTTTTTTTTTTAATTAAATAACAATGAACTTGAATCTAAAATAACTAAAGCATATTTTTGTGAATGATTTTCTTTTTTCCGATAAATTCTATGCTAAAATGACTTAAAAATAAAAATAAAAGACTAAAAGTAAATAAAAACTAACATCAAGAATAATAAAAATAATAGTAAATAAAACTACACTAAAAATTTGGTGTCTACAGTTTGCCCCTCTTTGTCTGAGTTTTGGAAAAACTTGAGACAAAGAAGTAGACACCAAAATACTTACCTGTGTTATTTGGCTGCGAACGTCTCGAACGATGGACGCTTTAGAAATGGCGACTGACCCCTTTGACAAAATTTTGAAATGGGACTGACCCAGACAAGAAATTTAAAACGGGACTGACCCGAACGAGAAATTTAAAATCGGAACGACCCGATAGGAAATTTAAAATCGGGACCGACCCGAATGAGAAATTTAAAATCGGGACTGAACCGAGACGGGAAATTTAAAATAGGAACTGACCCGAAACAGGAAATTTAAACGGACCGACCCGAACAGGAAATTTAAAATTGGGACCGACCCGAATGAGAAATTTAAAATCGGGACTGACTCGAGACAGAAAATTAAAAATCGGGACTGACCCGAGACGGGAAATTTAAAATCGGGACTGACTCGAAACAGGAAATTTAAAAGGGACTGACCCGAACAGGAAATTTAAAATCGGGACCGACCCGAATGAGAAATTTAAAATCGGGACTGACTCGAGACAGGAAATTTAAAATCGGGACTGACCCGAGACGGAAAATTTAAATCGGGACTGACCCGAAACAGGTAATTTAAAATCGAGACCGACCCGAATGAGAAATTTAAAATCGTAACTGACCCGAAACAGGAAATTTAAAAGGGACCGACCTGAACAGGAAATTTAAAATCGAGACTGACCCAAAACAGGAAATTTAAAATCGAGAAATTCCAGTGTACTTAGCTTTTAATCAAATTTGCTTGCAACATTTTCGATCCGCCTTTGTCCACTGGCGAACTCTTTTCGACACCGAATCCAGTGCGAGGTGTGATTGCTTTCATCTGTGCATGCAATTTTTCTGCCAAAGAAAAGAAACAAAGAAATTGCCACCATCATTTGATCTGTTTCCCTTTCAGAACCGTGTAAACATGAGTTATTTGTTGCCTTCATCAACTTTGGTTGTGGTATCTGATTTAGTTGGATTTATTACTTCAAAGACTTTCTGATTTTTCCCAGACTGACCAGGTATGCCTTTAGCCATATTATGAGATCTGTGTAACAGGCCCTGCGGAATCACGACCATTTCCAAAAGATGACTGAATCCAAGGTATGCTTTGCACAAATCACGGGGATTGTCATTTATTAAAATTCAATGATTAAAAAAAATGATGTATGTAAGATAAATTCACATGTCATGCAGAAATGAATATGCAAAAGAATCCAGACACAACCAATGGTGCTTAAACCTACAAAATGCCATGAATACAAGCAATTTGGAAAAAATGAGCTTCCTAAGAATGTATTTGCAAAAGAATATTTTACAAAATGACACAGCTTTTGGCCAACAGATATCATATTCGAATCTCTGGATATCTTTGTTCTGGAATTTCAACATTGGCAGAAGCATTACAAAACGAAGAGAAATCCAAATGACCCAAGTCACCAGCTGTTCCTCCTCGTGCTCGCTCATTGCAGAACCCTACCTTGGCGCCCTTTCGGGTTTTCACCAAGGTTGCCCCCACCCCCTTTTGTTTTGTTTTGTTTTTCTCTTCTTTTCT
This sequence comes from Coffea eugenioides, assembly GCF_003713205.1. Lineage (NCBI taxonomy): Eukaryota > Viridiplantae > Streptophyta > Magnoliopsida > Gentianales > Rubiaceae > Coffea > Coffea eugenioides. Next base: position 160,540 of record NW_020864187.1, read on the forward strand.
TTTTTCCTTTTCTTTTCTCCCTTTTTTTTTTTTGTGGTGCCCTTTCAAGTTTTCACCTAAAGAACGATGGAAAAGCTCGGCCATGATCGACTCAAGAATGTGAGTTGAAGATTGCTGGCATCAGTAAAATGCGCTTCCCTTATAAGTTTAGGCGAAGGCATTATGGACATCACTTGCCAGTTGATTAGCAACTTCTTAATAGAAATACAGCAAGTGACGAAAGCCATGACTTTGGGCTTTTGTAATGAGGTCAGGTGGGGTATTTTTTAAGAAAAGTTGAGGCTTGAAAGCAAAATTTTTTTTTTATGAGAGGTGTGAAATAACCTGAGATTGCATCATCTTGAAATTATCTCCAATTTTTGGACGAAATCGAGGAAAATTTGCCCCAGTTTGATTGGATTTTTCTCTCTTTGCATTTTTCATTGCATTTCCTCACTTTTTGCATTTTTCTTTTAAAAACTAAATTTGCCCAATATGGGGTTCTTTCCTTTTTTTTTTCTTTTTTTTTTCATCTTTCTTTCAAAATAAATTTGCCCCAGTATGGGGTTTACAATTCTCAGGGGCTGTCAAACGAAAATTATTGTTCTGATGGCTCAAAGGGGATGACTAGGGATGAAATGTTTTGATTGGAAAGGAAGATGGCCTGACTTTTGTCTCGTCGCTTGCGTGACTTCTGAAAGAAATTTGCATAATCAAATAAAGAACTTCTTACACATGTCTGAGTTGATAGGTTGAGGGAATGTCTGTCCATCCATCTCTGCCAAAATGAGTGCTCCGCTAGGTAACACCTTTTGAACAATGAATGGCCCTTGCCAATTTGGAGCAAATTTGCCTTTGGCCTCGTCCTGTACTGGCAAAATTCGTTTTAGCACTTTGTAGCCTTCCTCAAATGCACGCCGATGGACTTTCTTGTTGTAGGCCCGGGCCATGCGATTTTGATAACATTGACCGTGACAAATAGCATTAAGCCATTTTTCATCAATCAAAGATAGTTGTTCATGACGCTGCTTTGTCCAATCAGCCTCTTCCAACTTGGTCTCCATTAGAATACGCAATGAAGGGATTTCGACCTCGGCAGGTAGCACAGCTTCCATTCCATACATGAGCGAGTAGGGTGTTGCCCCAGTTGATGTTCGGATAGAAGTCCGATACGCCATTAGTGCATAAGGGAGCTTTTCATGTCAGTCACGATGCTTTTCAGTCATCTTGCGAATGATCTTCTTCAAATTCTTGTTTGCGGCCTCTACAGCTCCATTCATCTGTGGTCTATAGATGGTAGAGTTGCGATGTCTGATTTTGAACTGTTCGCATAGCCCGTCCACCATGTCATTGTTGAGATTCTTGGCATTGTCTGTAATCAATGTTTCCGGCACCCCAAATCGGCATATGATGTGATCTCTTAAGAAATTCGCCACCACCTTCTTTGTCACGTGCTTGAATGATTCTGCTTCGACCCATTTGGTGAAGTACTCAATTGCCACCAATATAAATCGATGCCCATTTGAAGCAGGAGGGTCAATTGTGCCAATCACATCCATACCCCACATCGAGCAGGGCCATGGGGCAATCATACTGTGCAATTCGGTGGGAGGAGCGCGTATGATGTCGCCATGCACTTGACATTTAATACATCTCCGGACAAAATCTATGCAATCGCGTTCCATTGTAAGCCAAAAATACCCGGTTCTCATAATTTTCTTTGCCAACAAATGTTCATTCATGTGAGGTCCGCAGACACCGCTATGCACCTCTTTCATCAAGTATTGAGCTTCATCTTCATCGATGCACCTTAAGAGGTTCAAATCTGAGGTCCTTTTGTATAATACCTCTCCATTTAAGAAAAACTTCGAGGCCATTCTACGCAGGGAACCCTTGTCATTTGCACTAGCTTCTGGAGGGTATGACCCGGTTTTGATGAATTCCTTAATATCATTGTACCAAGGGCTTTTGTCAGATGTCTTGTCTACTACCCAACAATGAGCAGGCTTGTCTTGGAGTTGAATTTGGATAGGCTCGATTTCTAATTCGTCCGGATATTGTATCATAGAAGATAAGGTGGCTAAGGCATCAGCAAATACATTTCGGGCTCGTAGGGAGATGTCTGAATTCCAAACTTTGAAATTGTTTAGCCAAATTGAGCAAATTACAGTGGTACGGCAGGATTTTTGAATCCTTGGTTACCCATTGCTTCAATGTTTGGTGCACGAGTAAATCTGAATCACTGAAAGCTATCAACTCTTTAACTTCCATTTCCAAAGCCATTTTAAGACCAAAAATTCATGCTTCATACTCGGCCATATTGTTTGTGCAGACAAATTACAATTTAGCTGCTCCAGGACAATGCTTTCCTTCCGGGGACACAAGAACTGCTCCTATTCCGATTCCTAAAGAATTAGCTGTACCATCGAAAAACAATCTCCATTCAGGGCACTGCTCGCTCATATCTCCTACGGTACCGGCAAATAAAACCTTTTCATCAGGGAAATAGGTATGGAGCGGTTGATAGTCATCGTCCTTTGGATTTTCTGCCAAATGATCGGCTATAGCTTGTCCCTTGACGGCTTTTTATGAAGTGAAAATAATATCAAACTCTGAAAGAATCATCTGCCATTTAGCAAGACGTCCAGTTGGCATCGGTTTCTCCAAGAGGTATTTCAAGGGGTCAGAGCGGGAGATGAGATAGGTGGTGTGACTTAACAGGTAGTGCCTTAATTTTTGAGCTGCCCAGGCCAATGCAGAACAGCTTTTCTCAATAAATGAATAATTAGCCTCATACTGCGTGAACTTCTTGCTAAGATAGTAGACGGCTTGTTCTTTCTTTCCAGAGTCATCGTGCTGCCTCAGAACACACCCTACTGCTCCGTCGAGCACAGATAAGTATATGATCAAAGGCCGGCCCGTTTTGGGTGGCACTAGGACCGGAGGCTGCAGCAAATAATCTTTAATCTTGTCAAAAGCTTGTTGGCACTCCTCATTCCAATGCAACGACACATTCTTTTTTAACAACTTGAACAGTGGCTATCATGTCGCGGTTAATTGGGCAATGAATCTTCCAATAAAATTAATCTTCCCCAAAAAACTTTTCACATCTTTCTGCGTTTCGGCATTGGCATGTCTCGAATTGCCTTGATCTTTACCGAGTCTATCTCTATGCCCTTCTTGCTGAAAATGAAACCTAACAATTTACCTGCTGGTGCTCCAAATGTGCACTTTGCAGGATTTAGCTTCAAGTTGTACTTTCGCAACCTTTCAAATAACTTTCTTAAATCAATCAGATGGTCCTCGGCTTTCTTGGATTTGATTATAATGTCATCCACGTAGACCTCCATTTCCTTGTGGATCATATCATGAAACAAAGTAGTCATAGTCCTTTGATAAGTAGATCCGGCATTCTTTAAACCAAATGGTATTACTCGATAGCAGAAGGTGCCCCAAGGGGTGATAAAAGCAGTCTTTTCTCTATCCTCCTCAGCCATTAAGATCTGATGATATCCAGTAAAACAATCACAAAAAGATTCAATTTCATGTCCGGCAGTGTTGTCTAGAATGATATGGATATTTGGCAAAGGAAAGTCATCTTTAGGGCTGGCCTTATTAAGGTCCCTATAATCAACACAGACTCGCACTTCTCCATTTTTCTTTGGAACAGGGACTGGATTCGAGAGCCAAACAGGGTAATGGGATACAATGATAATATTAGTCTGAAGCTGCTTTTCAATTTGCTCTTTTATTTTGAAGCTCATATCTGGTTTGAATTTACAGGGTTTTTGCTTTACTGGTGGAAAAACTGGGTTTGTGGGTAATCTGTGCACCACTACATCAGTCGAAATGCCAGTCATATCGTCATAAGACCATGCAAACACATCTTGAAACATAGACAAAAATTCGATCATCTCCTCGTTCTGCTTTTTGTTCAAATGAATGCTGATTTGTATCTCCTTAACCTCGGTCTCAGTACCAATGTTAACAACTTCTATTTCTTCTAGGTTCGGTTTAGATTTCTCCTTATATTGTTCAAGATCTTTTGAAAAAGAATCAAATACCTCCTCACTATCACTCTCGCTTTGAAATTCGGATTCCATAACTTCCAAGTCGTGAGTGATGTAGAGATTGTCATCATCAGATTCTAGAACAGTGATATCCAAAGGGTCAAATAATTTTATTTTTGGCCATCTGAAAGAATTAAGAAATTCAGGACAATAAGCAAATAAATACATAAACGAACAACATGATAAAAACAAACTAGGTACTTTAATAAAACTTCAAATCAAAGTACCTAGTTTGTGTAAAAGATGAAAGTACCTACAGGGGGTTTTTATTTACTAAAGTTCATGAAAACTTTTTCTTGCATATGTAAATAGTTCAATGAAAGCATCTTTTGCACTTATGCTCTTAGCTTTTTTGATTTGAAAGCATCTCCTCGGTGGATCGTTTATGTTTGTACTTGACTTAACTGGTTGTATATATGATAAGGAATTTCGAGGACGAAATTCTTTTAAGGGGGAGAGAGTGTGAGAACCCGTAAATTCCTCTTAATAATTTTCCTAGGGTTTATCCCCTTTAATGGCATGTTTTCTGCATTTTCTGGCTAGAAATATTTTCTTGGGGAAATTTTATGAGCAATTATAGTTTTTAGATAATTTTTCTAGTATTGGAGAGTTTTTAGAAAATTAAGAATATATATTGGACGTGGGACCCACTAGTGCGAAAAGTTCGGAACAATTCGGCCAATAAGGTTAAGTTTTGGATACTGTGAAAAATTTATCGGGTGTTAAGAGATAAGTAGAGAGTGAGATTTGATTGATGAGAGAGAGAAAAGAAAGGATAGGAATGCATTTATGATAGTGACAAGTGTCACAAGATCATTGGAGTTGACTTAAGAAATACTATTCACATTTTTGACTTTTTTGACCAAAGGATTATATATCTCAAAAAAATCACAAAATTCACCATTTTTCTTCTCATTGTGGCCGAACCTCTCACTTGCAAGAAGGAAGAAAATTCTTCAACATTTCAAGCTTCCAACTTGTCCAAATCCACCAAATCAAGTGTTTAACTTAGTTTTTACTCCATACAATCTTTCCTTCTAGTGATAGTAAGGGTATTAGTGAAGTTTGTTTGAAGCTCTAAGGTGGCCAACACCTCTCTACATCTCTTGATACTTGGTAAGTGATGCTTGAACCTCTACTACACCTAATGATGGTTATAGTATGCTTAGAAGTGGCTTGAGTGTTGGAATATATGATTTATTTCTTGGTTTGGCTTGATTTAGTGAAGTTTTCCATTTTATGATGAATTTTCTGGTTTCATATGATTTTGATGGTATGGTTGTTTTTGATGGTTGGTAATAAGGGGCTTTGACTCTAGTGGGTGTGAATTGTTGATAAATGCAACCAATTTTGGATTTGAAGTGACTTGTGAAAAGTTAGGGTTCATGAACCCCTCTTCTGTCCGAAATTTTAGGTCATAGATAGCGGCCGAATTGGAATTTTCTCAAAACATGAAAGTTGTAGGTATTGGTGAGTATGAAGTGCCTGCAAAATTTGAGGGCATTTGGAGTAGTATAGAGAGAGTTATGCCGTTTTTACTGTTGCTGTTTTTGGTGAACAGAATGTGCGGAACTGCGATAGTAATTGCCTATTTTGACTGGATTTGGTTTGGATTTTGAAGTTGGTGTCTTCTGATGAAATGTTACTGGATGTCTTAGCTATCATATGACTTTGGAATTTCGGCATTTGGACTTGTATAGACTGAGTTATAGTAATTACAGTTTTGTGTGATTTGCAAACCTGTTTTGGGAATTCTGGTATAGTATTTTGCATATTTGACCTAGTTGTGTTAGGAACTGGATTGAGTGACCTTCTACATTGTTGTAGCTATGTTTCTTGGCTTCGAAACGGTGGGTCTTACACCCCCATCCGATAATCGTAGTGAATTTGACGCCATTACCGCAAAATAAGGGCAAAACAGTTTTTCTATTTGGGGCCAAGACTAATGCTATTTCTAATTTCTGGTTTGCTATCATGCTTATTTATGCATATGAGACCCTATTGGGGTTGTGTTCAGCATTGTTTTATGACTCGTCGTCGAGTCTCTCTTAGGGCTTGCTTTCATTTTGGTTGTTTCCTAGCTAACTTTTGTACTTGTACCACTTTGAGCCCTGTACGGCTTTTGGGAAATGAGATGACCTTTGGTGTGAAATGTTGGGGCTGATTTGAGGAAATAATGAAGCCTTAATGGCTGGAAAAGTAAGAAATTTAGGGGAAGTGCTGCCCGATTTTCTAGGCCGTTTGGTTCTTTTAAGTTGGATTTGCCTTTTGGTAGAAATGAAAGGGCTTTTGGGTTGTTTGCGCCTAGGTCTTCATGCTACCTTTTCGTTTCCAAGGGAATCGTGTTTTTGCATTCTTGCACTAGTATTTATTTGGCAAGGCGTACGACGTGTAGTCGAGCCTCACATGTGCATTCTGTTTACTCGATTCTGGAAGTAAAACCTTCAATTGGTTTATTTTGGTTATTTTAGGGTTTCTTGGCGCTTAACGCCAATCTGAAGTGAAAACTTTTGAAGTTGAGCCGGTGAGTGTACCACTCCCCTCCATTGCTATTTAACTTGATTTCTGCTCTGCAATCTGTTTATTGGTTCGAGACGAGGGTGTACTTTATCACACTCGTTCTCTAGTCTGTTCATATGCCAATTTACTATGCAAAATTTGAATCTGTTATCTGTGTCTGCATCTGTTCGGATTTCTATGACCTATGAGCTCAATCCTGTGGCTAAGTTATTCGAGTCGGGCCGGCAAGGGCCTGGACGATTAGATAACGAACCACGGTAGTCTGTTCGGGGATTTTGGGTATTGAGACCCTTGATTCCGGGTATACTCGAGTATTACCATTTTGTTCGTTTGAGGTGAGCGGGCCCGGTAAAGGGGTGTTTGGTGGACGGAATTCGGTGATAAGAGGGGTCTACGGACGCATTGGTTCTATATACGTTGACGGAGAGTCAACCGGTTTGGATCAAGTATTGCGCTGGAAATTTGGCTCCTGAGAGCCACCCGTATCCTTCTGATTTGAATCATTGGTTCCTTTGCTTTACATCTGACATGTGTGTCTGATTTGTTAAATGTGAAATGCCATGATTTTAATGCTATCTGTTTGGTGCGTCATTGAGCGCAAGCTCACCCCGTTCTGTTCCTTTTGTTTTCCTTACAGGAAAAATAAATACTTTTGGACTGGATTTGATAATCGGTTGCCGACTTGAGCTAGTTGAACATATCTTTTGTATAGCTCATGTATTAAAACCCTAAGTGTACTTTTGGGGCGTTTCTCTTTTGATTTGGCAAACCGTGTATATGTAATATCTTTTGAAAGCTTTTGTATGTTATTTTGATTTGTAAACGCTAAAGATCAGATGTAAATGTTTGTTAGCTATTTCGGTTGGGTTCTGACGGGTCGGTTACTATTCATGGCCGGCTCCGGATGTCATCTCATTTTATCTTGGGTTGTTTTACTATTTTGATTTGTTTACGCGAGTTTGTAAGTTCCGGATTGAAGCGGATAGCTCTAATCTGATCCGTAGTCCTGGCGAGAGCTGGGCAGGCAGTCCGCTAACCCCTTTGGTTCGCCTTAGGGGAAAGTGGGGCTGTTACACAGTTTCCCCCTTTTTCTTTTTAAATTGCGACTTTTTCCCACTGCTCCCTTGTCCTTGCAAAGCATCCAACTGCGATTTGAGGGCAGAGACATTAACAATCTTCCCAACTCTTACAAAGTCATCGTACTCCTCAAGCTTATTGACAATAGCGGCGAACGAGCATCCAGTCATGCGGAAAATTTCTTCAAAGTACGGCGGATCATGTGCTTTAATGAAAGTGCATATGATTTCGTCCTCAGTCATTGGTGACTCGACTTTTGCAGCTATTTTCCTCCATCTCAGTCATTTCTCTTTGTTCCTTCCAACGTGGTTCATGTCGGAGCCAGTTCGCAATTATACTCGTACTGCCTCACAAAAGCATTGGACAAGTCAAGCCAAGTCTTTACTTCTTCGGGTTTCAGATTAGAATACCAGTCGAGTGCATCCCCCTCCAGACTTTCCGGGAACAACCTTAGAGGCAGATTCTCATCGTCTACGGGCTTTCCCAACTTGTTAGTAAACAGTCGGAGGTGTGTTTTGGGATTACCCGTCCTATAATACTTGTTAAATTTAGGGGTTTTGAACCCCTCAGGCAACTGTACATTCGGAAAAAGGCAAAGCTCATCGTAATCCAGGACTCCTTGCTTGTTCAACCCCTGACTTTTCCTCATAAACTCATCGAAACGGTCTAGGCGCTTGAGCAGTTTCATATCAACGGGAGCAGAAGATTCTCCCATCTCTGGCTTGGTTTGAATAGTATGGTCTGGCAGGAAGGGCTCAGCAGCAGTGTGATAAAAGGTATGTGGCTCAGGTGGTATATTTGAAGTGACTTGGGGTTGTGGACCTCGCATGTGAGTAGGAAAAAATGAAGGATTAGGAGGGTAAGTGTATGGCAAATTTGTGGTGGCATAAGTGAAAGTTTCTTCGGGTGGAATAGGGAATGATGGAGTAAAGGTAGCTTGAGTCGAAGGTATGACAAATGGTTCTTGCTCAGGTTGTCTGACGGGTACGGGCTCGAGTTGAACTCCACTGCTGATAAGCTCATCAATCAATTTCCTTTGGGCCGCCATCTCGGTAGCCATCTCACCAAACTTAGTAAGCATCTCGGTTAGCTGAACCCCTAAACTCGTAGTCTCAGGTTGAACGGTAGTAGCAGACCTATCCGATGGTTCCGGTTGTGAACTCATGTTTACACGACTCCTCTGGGCTTGACTACGGGATCGTGTTATGATAGGGCTTCGACGGGAAGCTATGTTTAAATATTACCTGAAAATTTTGAAAGGAATCGCCTTTAGATTTAGCCCTTGCTTAGCTTTTCCAACAAAAAGTACAAAGAAAAGGAAAAAGACAAGAGTTAGTAAATATCCAAAAAATTCGAATGCATGTCCTATTGGGGGACCCTTTTTGTGCCAAGGGTAGGCCTAGCATGATGTGACACCTTCGGGGTAAAATCCCAATTTCGAACCTGTAAGTGAATATAAAAGCAGGAATTTTCATTAAATATGGATAAACTCAATCCTTCTTTACAATCTCATTGATGGCTCGACGGACCATTCCTACAAAATCTTCATGTCTAGCTAGTTTAGTGTGTTGGGATTCCCTAGGACTCCCGATACTAAGTTTCCGAATCTCATCTTGGATTTTATCAAATGCACCCAATGCCTTTTCCAATTTCTTGGTTTTTCTTGCTTCTTTCTTCAATTGTGATCGGACATCTTCCAATGCTTGATCGGCCACCATGATCTGCAACTGATGATCCTCCAATTCTTTTCTTAATTTCTCATTCTGCTCTTCGAGACTAACGGAGACCAACGGTACCCTTTCTCTTTCTTGTTCCACTATCGATTGATCCAGTCGTTGTACTCCAGGATGACCTTAGGCTCTACTTTATTCACTTGGTCTAAATGCAGGTTGTCCAAACTACACAGATTCCCCCAAGATTCCAGCACCATACTCCGGCACTCAACAATTGTATTGAGTTCGATGCTTCCCACTCCTTGTATGGTCGGCACTCGCTACGGATACCCAAACTGTCTCATAACTCGTTGTGGCACATACATAATCAATCCACTGGTGCGCGCTAACAGGATGAAGCCAAGTTGTGTAGTCTTGAAAGCTGGATCCCTTACTTTCGTCCAATCAAGAACCCATTGTATCTTATCCGAAGTTAAAGCATTGAATTCGTGAATAAACAAACTCGGAGACGCTATTCGATAGTATTTTCTAACTCTTTCTCAGTGCGACTCAACCCAATTTGCTGTTGGAAGGCATGATCCCAATGGATTTAGCGCTCTTTTTGACAGATGTTCCATGGCCCACATTTGAAGTATCAGGTTGGATGCCTAGAAAAACCCTCTCTTCTTTCGGCATTCAGTAACAGCGGCGAAGATGTCAGCAATGATAACGGGTACTAGGGTGGGAGTTTTTCCTTTAATTCCCAAAAACATACTCTGAACCATGTTGACCGTTGAGAAAATAACTTTTCCATGCTTTTGCGGAAACAGGAGTAGATTAATCAGGGTTATTCCAAAGGCTTGTACTCGTTTCTCTTCCCACTGCTCTCTACTATTGAAGAAATCCTCGTGGTGATGGTCATAAGCTTCCTTTTTCCCAAATCGCTTGTATAAGAACTCCAGCGGGCATGATCTCGCGTCCGGGTGTTGGTTCATGCTAAACTGTTTCAACCCTAAGAACCTACAAAATTGTTCTCTGGTGCCATTCGTTGGGTATACCATAGGGTGACCTTTCCCAGGTATTTGCAACAATCCTTCTATTTCCTCCAGGATTGGTGTTAATTCTGTGACAGCTCCACTTTCCCCTAAGGCGAACCAAAGAGGTTAGTGGACTGCCTGCCCAACTCTCGCCAGAACTAACGGTGCAGGCAAACACGATCTAAGACGTTTCGGGAAAATAATACGCTCTCACACAAGCCGAAATCGCAAAATAACCAAACGCAAACTAAACCGTCTGTGAATAGTGGGGGCCATGTCATATAACTCGGAACAACATTCCCAAACTAAATAGGACACATAAACGGGGTTAAAACAGTGTTATACACATACGTTTGTAAATTTACAAAATAAAAGAGAGATAATTGGATCAAAATACATTTAGGGTTTTGCCCAAAAGGAGCTATTCAAATTACATTCACATAAGCTCAACTCGGCAACCAACATTCATAGCCTTTCCAAAAGTATTCAAATTCCTGTAAGGAAAACAAAAGGAATAGGGTGAGCTTACGCCCAGTGAGATACTACCATTCAAGCAGCAAAGTTCATATAAGCATAAAGCTTTTCATTCCAATTCATCAAAAGTAAGCCAATAGCACGCATCAATAGAGTTAATAAAAGGATACGGGCGGCTCTCAAGAGCCCCTTTCCTCGCTTGCATTCTTGATCGGACCTCATTGACCCTCCGTCAATGTTTAAGAGTAACCAACCGTAGGCTTCACTTTTCTTCCATTCCTTCCACCCAACATACCCCTACCGGGTCCGAACTCCAAACAGTGGAAATTTGGTAACACTAGAGTATACCGGAATCAAGAGTCTCACAACTACAAGATTCCAAATAACAGTCCCGTTGGCTCGTCAACTTTCATGACCAAGCCCTAGCTGGCTCGATTCAATCGACTACCAATGGGGTTGAGCTCCGTAGTAACAGTAAAAGCCGTTGGATCCTCGTCCAAACGACACCAAATCCAGTTTTTCATGTACATTTCAAGTATCACAGTGAAACAGTAGACAGTCGTATATGTAACAGCCCCATTTTCCCCCAAGACAAACCAAAGGGATTAGCGGACTGCCTGCCCAGCTCTTGCCAGGACTAACAGATCAGTTGACGTCGATCTAATACGTTCCGGAACATACCAACGCGCGCAAACAAGTCAAAATCACAAAATAAAAAAAAACGAAAATCAAAGCCGATGATGAACAGTACCGGCCACGTCAGAATCCGGATACTAGGCCGAGAGTAGCCAAATTTTTTTCTTTTGCTGTTTGAAATACGAGTTAATCCGAAATCCAACCAAATGTCAACCAAACATATGTACATTGAGATGTAACATTTACAAGCCTAAAGCCAAAGCGACATATCAAAATGATTCATCATGGATATACATGTTCGGTTTGCCAATCAAAGAAATTGAACCCAATACACATTAGGGTTTCATTCAAAGAGCTATTCAAAAGACACATTTACATGAGCTCAACTTGACAACCAACTAACACAACCTTTTCCAAAAGTGGTCATTTCCTGTAAGGAAAACAAATGGAACGGAATGAGCTAAGCCCAGTGAGTTACTACCACATAAGCAACAAAGAGCATATAGCATAACCTTTCATTTCAAGTACACAATTAAAGAATAAAACAAGTCGGTAAAAGGATACGGTCGGCTCTCAAGAGCCCATTTCCACGCGTACATTCTTGATCCATTCTCATTGACTCTCCGTCAACGTTTATGAGTACCAACCGTAGAACCCACTTCACTCCCATCCCTTCCACCAAACATACCCCAACCGGGCCCGCACTCCAATCAGTAGCCTTTGGTAATACTCGAGTTTACCGGAATCAAGAGTCTCATTACTACAAGATTCCCCAGTACAGTCCCCGTGGCATGTCAATTTTCACGACCAAGCCCTCGCCGGCTCGATTCAATTGACTACCAACGGGGTTGAGCTCAATAGCACAGTAAGGCCGTTGGATACTCGTCCAAACGACACCAAATCAGTTTTCATGAAGTGAATTCAATATCTCATATAGCAAGTGCAGTATATCAGTGAAGCGGTAAACAGTCATTAACGGTATCAGAAGGGGTGAGGGCGGTCAAGTACACCCTCACCTCAATCAATTCCACTAGCCAAATAAGCCTTCAAGGCATCAAAATCACATATAGCAAAGCCACATTGTAACATTCAAGTGAGTAGTATACTCACCACTCAAGCAAGTGATGTTTCATACACCGTCGTTAAAAGATCGTCGTGAACCCTCGTCACGTCCTAAAACACGTAAACAAATACAATGAGACTCGATAACGAGTCATAAAGCAATGCCAATCACAACCCCAATAGGGTTTCATAAGCATGTATAAGCATCATAGGCAACCAGAAATTGCGGAATTGCAACTAATGGCCCTAACAAAAAAAATAGTTTTGTCCTCATTTTACGGTAATGGCACAACTTGCACTACGATTATCGGATTAGGGTGTAAGACCCACCATTTCGAAGCTAAGAACCAGGGCTACAACAATGTAGAAGGTCACTCAGTCCAAATCCCAGCACAACTAAGTCAAATATGCCAAATAACAAACCAGAACCGTAATTGCAGGTTTACAAATTACACTATGCTGTAATCAGTACAACTCAGTCTAAACAGGTCCAAATACAGAAATTCCAAAGGCATATGGTATCTAGGACATCAAGCTACATTTCATCAGAAGACCTCAACACCCAAATCCAAAACAATTCCAGTCAAAACAACCCATTTCAGACGCAGTTCTAACATCCTGATGAACCCAGAACAGCAATAGTAATTTCGGATTATCTCATTGTACACTATTCCAATTGACCTGAAATTTTACAGACACCCTTAAAACATCAATACCTACAACTTTCATGTTTTGAGCCAAGGCCAATTCGGCCCCTAACCATGAGATACAAAACCGGACAGAATTGGGGATATAAAACCCTAACTTTCTCAAATTCCTTCCAAACCCAAAATTGGTTACAATTACCAATCATGTACACCTACTATAGTCATGAGCCATCAATTCCAACCATCATAGATAACCACAACATCATGATCACAATTAAACCAGAAAATTCATCAATAAATTGAAAACTTCACCAATTCATCTCAAACGAAGAAATAAACCACAAATTCATCACTTTAGCTGCCATTAAGCACAACTTAAGCTTCATTAGGTGTAGGAGGAAGTTCAATCACCACTCACCTAGTAAACAAGAGAGGGAGAGTTGTTGGACACCTTAGCTTCCTTAAACACTTCACCAAATCACTTTCTAGTACCAAATGGAGAGATTTTATGGAGTAGAAACAAGATCAAATGGTTGGATGATTACACTCAAGAAAAATGGAAGCAAGAATCTTGGAGAGTTTTTCTTTCTTCTTAGCTAGAGAGGGCCGGCCACAATGGTGAAGAAAAGAGTGATTTTTGTGGTAATTTTGAGATATTTAATCAATTGGTAAGAAAGGTCAAAAAGTCAAATAAGTGACCACCACTTTTAAGGTGACACTTGTCACTTCATTAATGCATTCCTATCCTTCTTTTTCCCTCTCACATCAATCACTTCACCTCCTCTATTTATCTCTTAACACCCGATAAATTTCACCCAGTATCCGGAACTTAACCTAATTGGTCGAATTTTTCTGAACTTTTCGCCCTAGTGGGTCCCACATCCGGTATACACTCTTAATTTCTCAAAACCTATTTGATACTAGAAAAATCATCCAAAAACTATATCTGCTCATTAAAAATATCTAAAAAATTTCCCTACTAAAGAAAACGCAGAAAACAAGCCATTAAATAAATAAAAGCCTAGAAAATGGGAAAAGTACGGGTTCTCACACTCTCTCCCCCTTAAAGAAATTTCGCCCTCGAAATTTTCTTACGGAATCTATCATGATCTAAGGTACCCAACGGATCGTATCTTTCTCTGGTTCAGAAAAATCGGGAACCTGTTGTGGCTCCAGTGAATACACTCGAGCCGCTACTCTAGGTTTGGTCCCTTCCACCTTGGCCGATTCGGAATTAGTCCTCGCCCTCTACCTTTACCTCGAGTACCGGGGCCATTTAGGTGCAAAAGTCTATAGATCCACACCTATCGTGTGCGTAATACTCCAACTAGAAACAAAATAAAAACACAAAACAAATACATGAAAAGCACGCAAAAGCGTAGGTACCAAAAGATAATACTCGAATATATACATTTATTTACAAAACCACACCAAAAGATATACAAAGTACCCGACCTCCAGTCGGTACAAAACCCATTTTGCACACGAGCACTCCGGCTCCAAAAATCTAGTCAGTCCACCAAATAACCAAAGAAATTAGCCATGCCAGTCCTAGCAAAAGTAATCTACCAGCTACTCATAATACAAAAGCGACCCTAATCACCTCATCTAGGGCCCCGGTTCCCAACGGAACCTAAAGTATCTTTCTCGCCTATCTGCTCTGGACCAGTAGCTCATGGTGGTGCCTCCGCGGCCATGTCTAGTAAAACCCCACAGTCAAACGTAATACTCCGGGCCCTCTCCCTAAGCTGCATCCTCATAGCGAAGAGGTGCTGGTGTGTGTGTCGAAGATCCCGCTCCAGGTCCCTAACGCGCAATGCCTGCCAACGGCTAAACTCTCTAGCCTCCTCCAGCTGCGCCCTCAAAGTCTCAACTGTCCTGCCTAGGTGATAACGCTCGTCATCCATCGCTAAAACAACCTCGTCAGGATAGCCATAGGTATACCAGCACTCACAGGGTCGGCGCGACACCTGTCCAAAAGGGGAATACAAACTATAAGGCTCCCCAAGCCTCCTCCGATATCGGATCGCCCGCTTACGCAGCACCCGGTCCTCTGGGCCCCTCGCACTCGGAGGTCTCGGTCCCGGTCCCATGCCGCTAGAACTGCCCGGATCCATACCTACAAACATTAATTCGTTAGTTAACTGACATTTCAACTTAAAATATATCATTCATCTTAAAGAGAATAATGTATTCCTAAGGCCTATCACGTATGTCCCACAATTGCCCAAGTCCTCTAACCTAGGCGCTCTTATTTCGTTCGTATCCGGGCCCAAGAATCCCATCCAAGATAATTCACAACTCGAGCCGGCCGGTCCCAAGCGTAAATCATCCTTATTAAAGATTCCTACCCGACATACATACTTAACTTCCTCATGTCCCGTGTTAATGATCCTTACACTTATGACATGCACAGTTCATAGCTTACGCTCAAAAGAGCACTTATACCTTTAAACACTTTCACCAAAAGCAGGACCATGACATCACTTGGCCCCAAGCTCACTCCGCGCAGAGACCACGCGAAGTGGCTCTGATACCACTTGTAACAGTTCTCAGGGTCACATTACAGGGTACCTATCAGCTTGCCACCCGCACGCGGGCATCCCCTACGGAGAGTTTCGCTTCGTGACTCTTCACGAACGAGAGGCTCGGGGCTTTTCCAGACGAAGGACGTAAAGTCCCAACTGTCGGCATATGACTCTGATATCACTTGTAACAGCCCCATTTTCCCCCAAGGCGAACCAAAGGGGTTAGCGGACTGCCTGCCCAGCTCTCGCCAGGACTAACGGATCAGTTGACGTCGATCTAATACGTTCCGGAACATACCAACGTGCGCAAACAAGTCAAAATCACAAAATAAAAAAAAACGAAAATCAAAGCCGATGATGAACAGTACCGGCCACGTCAGAATCCGGATACTAGGCCGAGAGTAGCCAAATTTTTTTCTTTTGCTGTTTGAAATACGAGTTAATCCGAAATCCAACCAAATGTCAACCAAACATATGTACATTGAGATGTAACATTTACAAGCCAAAAGCCAAAGCGGCATATCAAAACGATTCATCATGGATATACATGTTCGGTTTGCCAATCAAAAGAAATTGAACCCAATACACATTAGGGTTTCATTCAAAGAGCTATTCAAAAGACACATTTACATGAGCTCAACTTGACAACCAACTAACACAACCTTTTCCAAAAGTGGTCATTTCCTGTAAGGAAAACAAATGGAACGGAATGAGCTTAAGCCCAGTGAGTTACTACCACATAAGCAACAAAGAGCATATAGCATAACCTTTCATTTCAAGTACACAATTAAAGAATAAAACAAGTCGGTAAAAAGATACGGTCGGCTCTCAAGAGCCCATTTCCACGCGTACATTCTTGATCCAATCTCATTGACTCTCCGTCAACGTTTATGAGTACCGACCGTAGAACCCACTTCACTCCCATCCCTTCCACCAAACATACCCCAACCGGGCCCGCACTCCAATCAGTAGCTTTTGGTAATACTCGAGTTTACCGGAATCAAGAGTCTCATTACTACAAGATTCCCCAGTACAGTCCCCGTGGCATGTCAATTTTCACGACCAAGCTCTCGCCGGCTCGATTCAATTGACTACCAACGGGGTTGAGCTCAGTAGTACAGTAAGGCCGTTGGATACTCGTCCAAACGACACCAAATCAGTTTTCATGAAGTGAATTCAATATCTCATATAGCAAGTGCAGTATATCAGTGAAGCGGTAAACAGTCATTAACGGTATCACAAGGGGTGAGGGCGGTCAAGTACACCCTCACCTCAATCAATTCCAATAGCCAAATAAGCCTTCAAGGCATCAAAATCACATATAGCAAAGCCACATTATAACATTCAAGTGAGTAGTATACTCACCACTCAAGTAAGTGATGTTTCATACACCGTCGTTAAAAGATCGTCGTGAACCCTCGTCACGTCCTAAAACACGTAAACAAATACAATGAGACTCGATAACGAGTCATAAAGCAATGCCAATCACAACCCCAATAGGGTTTCATAAGCATGTATAAGCATCATAGGCAACCAGAAATTGCGGAAATGCAACTAATGGCCCTAACAAAAAAAAACAGTTTTGTCCTCATTTTGCGGTAATGGTACAACTTGCACTACGATTATCGGATTAGGGTGTAAGATCCACCATTTCAAAGCTAAGAACCAGGGCTACAACAATGTAGAAGGTCACTCAGTCCAAATCCCAGTACAACTAAGTCAAATATGCCAAATAACAAACTAGAACCGTAATTGCAGGTTTACAAATTACACTATGCTGTAATCAGTACAACTCAGTCTAAACAGGTCCAAATACAGAAATTCCAAAGGCATATGGTATCTAGGACATCAAGCTACATTTCATCAGAAGACCTCAACACCCAAATCCAAAACAATTCCAGTCAAAATAACCCATTTCAGACGCAGTTCTAACATCCTGATGAACCCAGAACAGCAATAGTAATTTCGGATTATCTCATTCTACACTATTCCAATTGACCTGAAATTTTACAGACACCCTTAAAACATCAATACCTACAACTTTCATGTTTTGAGCCAAGGCCAATTCGGCCCCTAACCATGAGATACAAAACCGGACAGAATTGGGGATATAAAACCCTAACTTTCTCAAATTCCTTCCAAACCCAAAATTGGTTACAATTACCAATCATGTACACCTACTATAGTCATGAGCCATCAATTCCAACCATCATAGATAACCACAACATCATGATCACAATTAAACCAGAAAATTCATCAATAAATTGAAAACTTCACCAATTCATCTCAAACGAAGAAATAAACCACAAATTCATCACTTTAGCTGCCATTAAGCACAACTTAAGCTTCATTAGGTGTAGGAGGAAGTTCAATCACCACTCACCTAGTAAACAAGAGAGGGAGAGTTGTTGGACACCTTAGCTTCCTTAAACACTTCACCAAATCACTTTCTAGTACCAAATGGAGAGATTTTATGGAGTAGAAACAAGATCAAATGGTTGGATGATTACACTCAAGAAAAATGGAAGCAAGAATCTTGGAGAGTTTTTCTTTCTTCTTAGCTAGAGAGGGCCGGCCACAATGGTGAAGAAAAGAGTGATTTTTGTGGTAATTTTGAGATATTTAATCAATTGGTAAGAAAGGTCAAAAAGTCAAATAAGTGACCACCACTTTTAAGGTGACACTTGTCACTTCATTAATGCATTCCTATCCTTCTTTTTCCCTCTCACATCAATCACTTCACCTCCTCTATTTATCTCTTAACACCCGATAAATTTCACCCAGTATCCGGAACTTAACCTAATTGGTCGAATTTTTCTGAACTTTTCGCCCTAGTGGGTCCCACATCCGGTATACACTCTTAATTTCTCAAAACCTATTTGATACTAGAAAAATCATCCAAAAACTATATCTGCTCATTAAAAATATCTAAAAAATTTCCCTACTAAAGAAAACGCAGAAAACAAGCCATTAAATAAATAAAAGCCTAGAAAATGGGAAAAGTACGGGTTCTCACACTCTCTCCCCCTTAAAGAAATTTCGCCCTCGAAATTTTCTTACGGAATCTATCATGATCTAAGGTACCCAACGGATCGTATCTTTCTCTGGTTCAGAAAAATCGGGAACCTGTTGTGGCTCCAGTGAATACACTCGAGCCGCTACTCTAGGTTTGGTCCCTTCCACCTTGGCCGATTCGGAATTAGTCCTCGCCCTCTACCTTTACCTCGAGTACCGGGGCCATTTAGGTGCAAAAGTCTATAGATCCACACCTATCGTGTGCGTAATACTCCAACTAGAAACAAAATAAAAACACAAAACAAATACATGAAAAGCACGCAAAAGCGTAGGTACCAAAAGATAATACTCGAATATATACATTTATTTACAAAACCACACCAAAAGATATACAAAGTACCCGACCTCCAGTCGGTACAAAACCCATTTTGCACACGAGCACTCCGGCTCCAAAAATCTAGTCAGTCCACCAAATAACCAAAGAAATTAGCCATGCCAGTCCTAGCAAAAGTAATCTACCAGCTACTCATAATACAAAAGCGACCCTAATCACCTCATCTAGGGCCCCGGTTCCCAACGGAACCTAAAGTATCTTTCTCGCCTATCTGCTCTGGACCAGTAGCTCATGGTGGTGCCTCCGCGGCCATGTCTAGTAAAACCCCACAGTCAAACGTAATACTCCGGGCCCTCTCCCTAAGCTGCATCCTCATAGCGAAGAGGTGCTGGTGTGTGTGTCGAAGATCCCGCTCCAGGTCCCTAACGCGCAATGCCTGCCAACGGCTAAACTCTCTAGCCTCCTCCAGCTGCGCCCTCAAAGTCTCAACTGTCCTGCCTAGGTGATAACGCTCGTCATCCATCGCTAAAACAACCTCGTCAGGATAGCCATAGGTATACCAGCACTCACAGGGTCGGCGCGACACCTGTCCAAAAGGGGAATACAAACTATAAGGCTCCCCAAGCCTCCTCCGATATCGGATCGCCCGCTTACGCAGCACCCGGTCCTCTGGGCCCCTCGCACTCGGAGGTCTCGGTCCCGGTCCCATGCCGCTAGAACTGCCCGGATCCATACCTACAAACATTAATTCGTTAGTTAACTGACATTTCAACTTAAAATATATCATTCATCTTAAAGAGAATAATGTATTCCTAAGGCCTATCACGTATGTCCCACAATTGCCCAAGTCCTCTAACCTAGGCGCTCTTATTTCGTTCGTATCCGGGCCCAAGAATCCCATCCAAGATAATTCACAACTCGAGCCGGCCGGTCCCAAGCGTAAATCATCCTTATTAAAGATTCCTACCCGACATACATACTTAACTTCCTCATGTCCCGTGTTAATGATCCTTACACTTATGACATGCACAGTTCATAGCTTACGCTCAAAAGAGCACTTATACCTTTAAACACTTTCACCAAAAGCAGGACCATGACATCACTTGGCCCCAAGCTCACTCCGCGCAGAGACCACGCGAAGTGGCTCTGATACCACTTGTAACAGTTCTCAGGGTCACATTACAGGGTACCTATCAGCTTGCCACCCGCACGCGGGCATCCCCTACGGAGAGTTTCGCTTCGTGACTCTTCACGAACGAGAGGCTCGGGGCTTTTCCAGACGAAGGACGTAAAGTCCCAACTGTCGGCATATGACTCTGATATCACTTGTAACAGCCCCATTTTCCCCCAAGGCGAACCAAAGGGGTTAGCGGACTGCCTGCCCAGCTCTCGCCAGGACTAACGGATCAGTTGACGTCGATCTAATACGTTCCGGAACATACCAACGTGCGCAAACAAGTCAAAATCACAAAATAAAAAAAAACGAAAATCAAAGCCGATGATGAACAGTACCGGCCACGTCAGAATCCGGATACTAGGCCGAGAGTAGCCAAATTTTTTTCTTTTGCTGTTTGAAATACGAGTTAATCCGAAATCCAACCAAATGTCAACCAAACATATGTACATTGAGATGTAACATTTACAAGCCAAAAGCCAAAGCGGCATATCAAAACGATTCATCATGGATATACATGTTCGGTTTGCCAATCAAAAGAAATTGAACCCAATACACATTAGGGTTTCATTCAAAGAGCTATTCAAAAGACACATTTACATGAGCTCAACTTGACAACCAACTAACACAACCTTTTCCAAAAGTGGTCATTTCCTGTAAGGAAAACAAATGGAACGGAATGAGCTTAAGCCCAGTGAGTTACTACCACATAAGCAACAAAGAGCATATAGCATAACCTTTCATTTCAAGTACACAATTAAAGAATAAAACAAGTCGGTAAAAAGATACGGTCGGCTCTCAAGAGCCTATTTCCACGCGTACATTCTTGATCCAATCTCATTGACTCTCCGTCAACGTTTATGAGTACCGACCGTAGAACCCACTTCACTCCCATCCCTTCCACCAAACATACCCCAACCGGGCCCGCACTCCAATCAGTAGCTTTTGGTAATACTCGAGTTTACCGGAATCAAGAGTCTCATTACTACAAGATTCCCCAGTACAGTCCCCGTGGCATGTCAATTTTCACGACCAAGCTCTCGCCGGCTCGATTCAATTGACTACCAACGGGGTTGAGCTCAGTAGTACAGTAAGGCCGTTGGATACTCGTCCAAACGACACCAAATCAGTTTTCATGAAGTGAATTCAATATCTCATATAGCAAGTGCAGTATATCAGTGAAGCGGTAAACAGTCATTAACGGTATCACAAGGGGTGAGGGCGGTCAAGTACACCCTCACCTCAATCAATTCCAATAGCCAAATAAGCCTTCAAGGCATCAAAATCACATATAGCAAAGCCACATTGTAACATTCAAGTGAGTAGTATACTCACCACTCAAGTAAGTGATGTTTCATACACCGTCGTTAAAAGATCGTCGTGAACCCTCGTCACGTCCTAAAACACGTAAACAAATACAATGAGACTCGATAACGAGTCATAAAGCAATGCCAATCACAACCCCAATAGGGTTTCATAAGCATGTATAAGCATCATAGGCAACCAGAAATTGCGGAAATGCAACTAATGGCCCTAACAAAAAAAAAACAGTTTTGTCCTCATTTTGCGGTAATGGTACAACTTGCACTACGATTATCGGATTAGGGTGTAAGATCCACCATTTCGAAGCTAAGAACCAGGGCTACAACAATGTAGAAGGTCACTCAGTCCAAATCCCAGCACAACTAAGTCAAATATGCCAAATAACAAACTAGAACCGTAATTGCAGGTTTACAAATTACACTATGCTGTAATCAGTACAACTCAGTCTAAACAGGTCCAAATACAGAAATTCCAAAGGCATATGGTATCTAGGACATCAAGCTACATTTCATCAGAAGACCTCAACACCCAAATCCAAAACAATTCCAGTCAAAACAACCCATTTCAGACGCAGTTCTAACATCCTGATGAACCCAGAACAGCAATAGTAATTTCGGATTATCTCATTCTACACTATTCCAATTGACCTGAAATTTTACAGACACCCTTAAAACATCAATACCTACAACTTTCATGTTTTGAGCCAAGGCCAATTCGGCCCCTAACCATGAGATACAAAACCGGACAGAATTGGGGATATAAAACCCTAACTTTCTCAAATTCCTTCCAAACCCAAAATTGGTTACAATTACCAATCATGTACACCTACTATAGTCATGAGCCATCAATTCCAACCATCATAGATAACCACAACATCATGATCACAATTAAACCAGAAAATTCATCAATAAATTGAAAACTTCACCAATTCATCTCAAACCAAGAAATAAACCACAAATTCATCACTTTAGCTACCATTAAGCACAACTTAAGCTTCATTAAGTGTAGGAGGAAGTTCAATCACCACTCACCTAGTAAACAAGAGAGGGAGAGTTGTTGGACACCTTAGCTTCCTTAAACACTTCACCAAATCACTTTCTAGTACCAAATGGAGAGATTTTATGGAGTAGAAACAAGATCAAATGGTTGGATGATTACACTCAAGCAAGATGGAAGCAAGAATCTTGGAGAGTTTTTCTTTCTTCTTAGCTAGAGAGGGCCGGCCACAATGGTGAAGAAAAGAGTGATTTTTGTGGTAATTTTGAGATATTTAATCAATTGGTAAGAAAGGTCAAAAAGTCAAAAAGTCAAATAAGTGACCACCACTCTTAAGGTGACACTTGTCACTTCATTAATGCATTCCTATCCTTCTTTTTCCCTCTCACATCAATCACTTCACCTCCTCTATTTATCTCTTAACACCCGATAAATTTCACCCAGTATCCGGAACTTAACCTAATTGGTCGAATTTTTCTGAACTTTTCGCCCTAGTGGGTCCCACATCCGGTATACACTCTTAATTTCTCAAAACCTATTTGATACTAGAAAAATCATCCAAAAACTATATCTGCTCATTAAAAATATCTAGAAAATTTCCCTACTAAAGAAAACGCAGAAAACAAGCCATTAAATAAATAAAACCCTAGAAAATTGGAAAAGTACGGGTTCTCACAGTATATAATACAAAAGGGGTGAGGGCGATCAAGTACACCCTCACTTTAATCAGTTTCAACAGCGTAAATAAGCATTCAAGGCATCCAGTTCAAATAGACAAAGCCACATAGTAACAAGCAAGTGAGTAGTACACTCACCAAGCAAGCAAGTGGAATTTTGTAAACTTCCGCCCAAAGAGTGTCTTTACTCACCGTCACGCCCTAAAATATTCAAATAAGCACAATAAGACTCGATTATAAGTCATAAACCAATTCCACATACTACTAAAATAAGGTTCCATTAGAAGGTATAAGCACTAGAGTAAACCAGGGAAATCCGGAAATGGAATTAAGCGCTAAACCATAAAAACAGTTTTTGACATCATTTTGCGGTTTTGGCACCATTGGCACTACGATTATCGGATGGAGGTGCAATACACACCGTTTCGAAGCTAAGAGATAGGGATACAATGTTGAAGAAGGCCACTCAGTCCAGTTTCTAGTGCAACCAGGTCAAAAATTCAATATACTAACCCAGAACCGCAAAAACAGGTTAACAAACCGCATTCTGGTTAACGAATCGTAATTCAGGTTACCTAAGTCCAAATCAAGTGATTCCAAAGCCATCCGAAAGCTAAGATACCAGGCTACATTTCTTAATAAGACGTAAACAACCAAATCAGAAGCATTCCCAATCAAATGACCCAATTTCAGAAGCAATTCTCAAGTTCGGGTAGAAACAGGGCAGCAGGGGTAATTTGGTCTTTTCACAGGTTACGTTACTCCGATTGGCCTGAAATTTTGTAGGCATCTCTAAAATTTCATTCCCTACAACTGTTATGTTTTAACCCAAGGCTAATTCGTCCTCTAAGTATGATGAACAGTACCAGGCAGAAAGGGGGTAATCAAAACCCTAACTTCCAAAATTTCTTTCCAAAGCAGAAATTTCCTGCAATTAACCACCATTTACACCTTCTAGCTTCATTCTAGATCATTGCCAATCATCATACATAGCCACACCATAACAATCATATTAAAACAGAAATATCATAATTAAATAGAAAATGTCATCAATCTCAACCAAAATCATGAAATAACACCAAAGATCATTACTTCAACTCACATAGGTCACTAATTAAGCATTATTGGAAAGACAAGAGTAGTCCCTTAGTCACTCACCTTATAAGACAAGAAAGGAAGCAATTCAACACCTTAGTCTTCCAAACAACTTCACCAATCACCTCACAATCACTAAGTGGAGAGGTTTTATGGAGCAAACACAAAATTAAACGGTGGAAATTGAAGATTGAGCAAGTTTGGAGCAAAGAAATTGGAAAGCTTTTCCTGTCTTGTTACTTGAAGATGGCCGGCCACAAGAAGCAAATTTTGAGTGATTTTTGGTCAATTTTTGAGTTATTTTAAACAAATGGTAAAAGGATGAATAGTAGTCAAAAGTAAGAATTAACCTCTAAGTGACACATGTCACTTTCATTAATTGCATACCTAACCTTTTGTCTCTCTCACACCAATCCAATTGGTAACCTCTAATTATCTCATAATACCCGGTAAATTAAACCCAGTATCCAAAACGTAACTTAACTGGCCGAATTTTTCCGAACTTTTTGCCCTAATGGGTCCCACGTCCGGTATACACTCTTAATTTCTTAAAAACTAACCGATACTAGAAAAATCACATAAAAACTATATTAACTCATAAAAATTATTTAGAAAATTTTCTAATAAAAAAAATGCATAAAAGGCGTGCAAATAATTAAAATAAGGCCTAGAAATAAGGAAATTTACGGGTTCTCACAAATTCGCACTCTCCAAATCGGAAAACGGAGCCATCCGGATCCCAGAACTCGAGCAAAGCTTGGATAATGGCTACATTCGGGGTTATGTTCAGGAGACTAGGTAAATGTCCTATATACTGGAAAAGTCTATTCACTTCATGTGCCATATTGCTCTTCCAATCTACCAGCTCACGAGGTATCTGATTTAGCATTCTACATGAGCCATCTGGGAGGAAATTCACTTTTAGTACCTTACCTCGGAATTTTACCCCTTAGGTAATACAGAAATAGTAAACATGTAAGTCCCATTGGATTAAATATCCGAGACATGTGGCGGCTTATTCCTAACGTGGGATTCCCTAAATGCATTCCCTTTCTATGGTTTATGCGTGATGCCAGTTTATTAAAGTAGTAAAATATGCAATTCGAAATGAAACATGACCTAAGGGACCCTTTATTTGCCAGGGTAGGCCTAAAATGATATGGATTATTAATTTATGAACGAAATATACCAAAATTTCTTAAACGTGCAATAGCCTATCTACAAGGGTAGGTCCTAAAAGAAGATCATGCCAGACCTTTTATCTCTTAATGTTTGTGAATGCAAAAGGCAAGAAACAAGGAAAGTTAGCTCAACACATAACACATTGTGGCAATCAAATAATAATAAAATATAGAAAGCAGAAATAAGGTGAGAGGGTTGGAATCCCTCCCCTTGTGCATAGTGTCCCTAGTTCAGGATAAGGTCGACTCTATCCTAGGTAATTCTAATATGGATGCATGAGGTTTGGCTCACTAATGCATCTAGACTTGATAAGGCTTCGGCTCCCAAGCCTTCAGACCTAAAGGCGAAGGGTCATCACTCCCAGGGCCTTCGATCGGTGGCTCGAGTGATCCCTTAGGTAGCGCTATGGGCGCAGAGCACACCATCCGCCTACTCAAGGCAATCGATCCTAATCCTACAAGGTGGTGTGGGAAACGCCCACGAAAAAGAAAAGAATAGGGTAAATAAGACTATGCATACACGTATGAGGTGCTTTCTTATTGAGGGGAGGGATTGCACCATTAGATGCGGTCGGAGGTTCTAGGGTAACTACCCCCCATCCCCAAAATGCAATCGCGAAACAAGTAAAAGTAAACAAATAAATGAACCATCCATTCATCACATACATAGTGTGCGAAGAGCGATTATGCGCGTGATAGATGCAAAATCCCTAAAAAGAGAAAAAGGGCATAACGGAAAGAAGAATGCAACCCTTAACACCCGAATGCGATATATGAGAAAGTTAAAAGAAGAAAAAGATTGACTAAATCAAATTTGCTCGGACTCTCTAAGTCCCCAGTGGAGTCGCCAACTGTCGCGCCCCATTTTTAATAAGAAAAAATAAATAACGAGTTTAGAAAAATGGAATTTTAATTCAATTTTTGATTGAAAAATGAATTTTTGATTTAAAAAGAAAATGAAAAATCATGGGTGTAAATGGTACTTGAGAATGCGACGATTTGACCCAAAATATAGTTTAAAAAGGATTTTTTGAATGAAAAACGGAGTCGCCACTTGGTATAGAGTTAAGGTGTACCAAGTCACCTAAAAATGAATTTTTAAAGAAACAAGTAGGAAACCCTTTTTAAATGACCCCAAGTCTACGAAAATCAGAGAAAAAGATTCGGGAGTCACATTTGAAGAAAGGGAAGGCAAGGATAAGTATCCAATGCACCCTTTCAACCCAGCCAAGGCTAGTTGCGCGATTTAGTCAAAGATTTTCTTATTCTTAACCTAAAAATTTATCACATTTGGATGTACTATATGAATGCAAACCCTAGACCTAGGAGGGTGTCGGGGGGTCGAACTGTATCTTCAAAGCTTATTTGGTACCAATCATATTAGTTGTGACGCCCAATGAAGACTCTTCGAAGAAGTCACTAATAATGCAAAATATGAGACTCTAAGAAAAGAAAAGAAATAAAATAATTATACAAATATACATGTCTTAAAGGAGTGCATCATGTCGGGTACGGGGGACTAATGTTCGTGACTCAATTTTCCCTTTAATAGAGGGAATACGAGCGTGCTAAGGCTAGAAAGCCAAACTCGTCCATATCCCATATTCAAGGGGGTTTTTCCTAGTCTAATCAAGCAAATGTACTAACCTAGGTCTAATGCTTAAATGGGAATGCAAGTCTAATGTCATGTTTTCATGCAAAGGGGTAAGTCATATATATATAAGGAAAATACGAAATAAGGGATATAAGTAGAAGGGAATATGGGATAAAGGATGTACATATATAAGAAAGTGTCATGCAACATGGTAAAACCCTAAAAAAGTGAAAACATGCATGAGATGAAGTGATTTTATCACACAACCATGATCTAACGCTCGAGGGGCTCTTAGGGGTCTAGCGTTGGACTAGCCCATGTCTACAATTTCCCACTAGCATTGGACTAGTGAGAAAAGTCGGAACAAAAGGTCACAACTAGCGTTGGACTAGTATGGATTCGAGAAATTGACCACAACTAGCATTGGACTAGTGTGGTGACGTCACACATCGGTTACAATCAAATAAATCATGTAAGACCTAATAGAAGCATGTAAACACATAAATCACATATAGCACAGAACACATAAGCATGATATCTAGATACAAGACCCTAAGAAAGCAGTAACACATAGCACATATACATGCAAAACACACATAAGGCAAATAAAGCAAATAAAACCCTAACTATTACATTCAGGGGAAGCCTACTACAATCTAAGAGGGGAAACGGAATAAAATAAATAAAATAATAACCTAACTATTACAACTTTGGCATTCAAGTGCCTTTCAAATGATCGAAATTGAAAATAACTATACAAAACTAAAACAAATAAAGTGGATAAATAAATAAATAAATAAAATGAAAACATTCAAAAGGCATGCAATTAAGCACATAAATCACATAAACACATAGAGTCAAATAAAGTGAAAATAAGGGATAGAGTGTACCTCCCTTGCAATGGTAATCAAATGAAGGAAAAATAGCTTCAAAACAATAAAAGGGTCAAGACACCAATTAAATAGTAAAGTATAAACAAAATCACCAAATCCCTCCCATTTGCAACTTAAATGAAATCAAATAATGCATAATTTCCAAGAAAAGTAAATTATTGATCATATTTCAAAAATAGAAGAACTACGAAGGACCCAATTGCAAATATTAACCAATCACTCAAACCCAATTAACACATTTCGGGAAATTCACGGGTCCAAGAGCAAAGAAGGGGTCAAGTAATGGTTCAAATTGCAATTATTCTAGGACCTAATTGCGAGAAATTACAACATAATTGAGCCATAGTAAGATAAAGGGAAGCTTAGGGGATTAAAGTGCAATTTTTGAAAACCATTTTGCATGCAAGTTCCATGCAAGAGCCATGAAGCAAGCTTCTGGAACCAAAAAAAAATTGAAGTCTGTTGCATTCCTTATTTCCAAGCTTTGATCAAAACCATTCCATCTAAGCATATAAACATGAAGCTAACAGCGATTCAACTAACTTCCACGTCCAACAAACGAAAACGTAGAAAGAAATTATGCAAGTTCCTAAAGAACTTTCTTTTCTACACCATTCCATCCGTAAGTTTCTTTCCATTTCATCATGCAAACAAGTTCACCAACTACCGGGATTATCGACTAAATCAAACACGAAATTTTGTTGCAGGATTAAGGTACAAAATCTGGTTTGACCGACAGCAAAAGAAAGAAAGAAAAATGCAGCAAGAGTTTTTGCAACAACAACAAGCAAACTGCTGCATTTTTGTTTCACTTAGCTGAGCCACATCCATGCAAAGCAACCCAAGAAATTCCCAACGGATTTGATAACTCAACTCAAATACAAGAACTTGGGACGAAGGGGAGAGGAAAGAAAACAACGGAACAGAATGCTATGATCATTTGCTGAAAAATTTTACTCAGACTTTCCAAGAAAAACAAACCAAGAACCAGATAATGAACACTGATAGCCTTTGACACGAAGCTCCCAATCACGCACATGACGTCTCAGTCAAATCGCAAACCAATCAAGCGTTTCAAACAAAACCAAAACTTCGGCAATCTAAGGAAAAGAAAGGGGATCTGCGCACACTGCTGCAATAGGACCGAGAGCTTTGAGCTTGTTGCAGCAGATTTTTTATTCGCAAATCTAAACGCAATGCAAACTGAACCCAGGTGACACGATTATCAAACATTCCTCCTAGTTTAGACACAAAAGGAAATCAGAATAAAACAGCATGCAAAAACTAAATAGCATTTGTAATTTCTG
Organism: Coffea eugenioides; assembly: GCF_003713205.1. Lineage (NCBI taxonomy): Eukaryota > Viridiplantae > Streptophyta > Magnoliopsida > Gentianales > Rubiaceae > Coffea > Coffea eugenioides. The sequence continues at coordinate 189,811 of NW_020864187.1, forward strand.
ATGCTTCAGGGACTTCCGCAATCTCACGTACAAACAGCCAGCAACAAAATCTAAGCTCCAAGTTCATTTACAGGTTTTTGGGTTCCTTTATCAAACGTTTAGATCATGCCAGCCAACCGCCAAGCTAACAAAAAAACTTTGCAATTTACTCCATTTAACACTAAAACCCAACATCAAACATTAAAAAAACAAGAAACGGAGTAGCAGCAATCAATGCAATATCAAAACAGACTTGCCGAAGCTTCATGCTATTTTTCTGGGTTATGTTTGTTCAGCATACAAACATTAGCCATAAACTCAAACAAAAGCTTCATGGATTCATCATATACCCCCATAGAAAAGCATAAATCTCTATCCCTCCAAATCCAGGCCAAACCCACGCATTAACCGTAAATTGAAAGAGCAGAAAACAACGGAAAACCTAATGGAACTTCAACAAGAATCAACGAAAATTAATCAGGAAAACAAACAAAGAGAAGCCTTGCTTAACACACACACATGGATTACAACCCTTCTTCTTTCCCCTAAACCCAACCAGATTAGCAAATAAGACTCGCATAGAGGACGAAAACAGACGTAAAGGCCAAAACTTTCAGCAGTCTAACATAACCCAGCAACTCATAAACAACTCCAGAGTAAAAAAAATGTTACCTTTAGCTTGATGAGATCAAAAGATGAAGTCTTTGTTCTCCTTCTCTTCCGCAGCCGCTTCTCCTGATCCTTTCTTCTTGCTCCAATGAACCAAAACCCTTTCTTCCTTCCTTGCTGTCCAGATTCTTCCTAGACCCCTCAGCCGTTAGCTCTCTCTCTCTGTTGCCCGTTCTTTTTCTCCTCCTTTCTGCACAGCCACAACCCTTCTAGCTTAGCTTTTCTTCAGCCGTAAACAACCCCCAACAACCTTCCTTTCTTTTTCTCTCTCTCTCTGCCCTTTGTTTCTCAGCCGCTATTCTTTTTTTTTCCCTTGAACGTAGCTCTCTCTCTTTATATCCCTCAAACCCTGATCTTCACGGCCCTTGATCAATCTCATTTTGCCACTTTTCTATGACCATTCGATCACTCTTCATTCCAGATGAGAGCCAGGTTGGATGAAGTCAAGGTAATCCAAGGGTAAGGAAAAACAATGGGAAAACGGCGGAAAATGAAATGGGCTAAGCTATATTTTTACTTCTGCAATTTTTCCGTGCATTTTTCTGCTTAACTTGTAACATGAAGAAAGGGCTAGGATCCTATGCTTCTCATGGTTCGTGAGCTTGTTCCCCCCCTTTTTTTTTAGTTAAATAATAATGAACAAAATATAAAGAAACAACAACTTACGTAAAATTGAATAAAAAGAGCGAGACTAGGCATAAAAAGATAAAAATGAAATGCTAATTTTTTCTTTTTTTTTTAATTAAATAACAATGAACTTGAATCTAAAATAACTAAAGCATATTTTTGTGAATGATTTTCTTTTTTCCGATAAATTCTATGCTAAAATGACTTAAAAATAAAAATAAAAGACTAAAAGTAAATAAAAACTAACATCAAGAATAATAAAAATAATAGTAAATAAAACTACACTAAAAATTTGGTGTCTACAAAATCAAAACAAAGGATGGGTTTAGGTCAAGTGAGACAAAGTACACCCTCGCCTAAGTACCCATTTAACATATACAAAGCACTTTAACAATTTCACATCAATAAACAACCCAATTACTCACTTGATAAAGCTTGGCACGAAAAATGATACAATTCACTGAGCTTGACCGTCACCGACAAAAGCCTCACAGTCTGTATTGACAGATTATATACACACATAAGTGAAACGGCCATATAATAGCAGTTTATAACTTAAACGATCAAGAACGGTCGAAAACAGTCAAAATAATAAAAAACGGTCAAAAATGACGTTAAAGCCAAAAGAATGTCGAAATTGGCCGAAACGGCCGGAATGGTAACAAAATAACAAAAGTAGGTCTAAACGGTCCAAAATGGCAAAAACGGTGGAGACATGCACGTGCGTTTGCTTGAAAATGAAAATGGTACAAAACGGGTTACACGATTTTGCCTATAACTGGAACTGTGGTTATCGGATCAAAATGTACTAGATAGTGTCTTGAAGCTTAGGCAACAGGTTACAACTTCCATGAAGACACCTCAACCCAGTTTTCAGGGTATCCAAGTCAAATGTGCAAAATATAGAACTAGAACTCCAAAGACCAGTTTATATCTCTAGTGAAAATTTGGCGGCATGCCCCTTGTGTTTACCTATTTTTCAGCCATTTGTGGCTTCAATATTTTCCTCAAACAGTTCCAAAGTCACACACAAAATAATCTCATTTCAATAGCCGTTCAATAGGCTCAAAGTCATACAAGTACATAATCAAGCTAGGAACATGTGCGGAAATGAAGTTTGAGTCAAGAAACAAAAGACAGATTTGACATTATTTTACGTAACGGACACAACTGAGGCTACGCTTATCGGATTGGGATGCAATTTATACCATTTCGAAGATAAGATAAAGGGCTATGACTTTGATGAAGACCACTCAGTCCCATTCATAGTGTAGCTAGGTCAAAATTCTATTGTACAAAACCAGAATCTCACAAACAGGTTAGCTAACTGCACTACGGTGAAACGACAATAACTCAGGCTACTGAAGTCCGATTAAGGAGTTTTCAGGGACGTTGGAAAACTAAGACATAGCAATAAAACTTCTATGTTTTGGCCAACTGCTAATTCCATACGGATCAGGGTGAACAGACGCGGTCAGATTGGTGAAATGTCAAAACTGTCCCTAACGTTCTACCTATGGCAGTCAGGGGTATTTTTGTATTTTCACAGGCTACGTTGCTCTGATTGAGCTGAAATTTTGTAGGCACCTATAAAAAATGATTCTATACAACTTTAATGTTTTATGCTAAGCCGAATTCAGCCTCTATATGGTGAACTAGAACCGGGCAGAACAGGGTATACACTAACTTCAATTTTGGAAATTTGCTACAATCAAGATAAAATTCCCATTTCTAGTTTAAAACTGTGATACCCCGAAAATTAGGAGGTTGTTTGTAAAGAAAATACTAAAGTGTATTTCTTTAGGTTTGATTTAAAACCTTATTTTGTTTTAAAAGACTAGAAACCCTAAAATTTTAATCCAAAACCCTAATTTACTTGTGACTAACCCGTTTTCTTAAATCACTCATATTTTAATTGAAATCCTAATTTTAATCACTAGAATTGTAAAATTCCTCACGTTTTTTTTTAAAATGCCTTTTATTTGGAAATTATTCAATTACTATGGCCCTACTACCCAATCATTCCTCAATAAGTGCAAATGAACCTAGGAAGTAGGGTTTCACTTTTCGTTTCCAAGTTAAGAGCGAATTAGGGTTTCACGTTTTCCCGTAGTATGATTATTCGGTACGGAGTGAGGATCAAATTTGATAGGTAAAAGTGACTTTTGGATGAGGAAATACTATATGACTAGAAGGGATAATAATAAGTTAGTGATTATAAGCTAAAAACCCTAGTATACGCGATTTAAGAGAAATCGCGTCAAACCGACGGGTATCGATCACTACCGATTGAACCCACCACTTGACCACCATTTCCTTACCACCACATACCCTTGATATTTTTACAAAATATCCCCCCCCTCATACTCATCCATATGGCCGAAATTTGTGGCCAAAAATGCAAGGGAAAGAGAGAGAAATTTACATGGCTTTGGTGGTGACAAGTGTCACCACCCTATGGCTCTTTGATTAATTGTTTTTCCTTGTTCTTTTATCCTTCATTTCAGCTTATTTTCCTTCATTCTTTCTGTCTTTTGGCCAATCAAGGGAGAGAGAGAGAGCAAGAGAGAAAAACCTTCAATCCATCTTGAATCCAACCATTTGAGTGCAACCAAGGAAAACTAAACCGATTAACTTGTGAGTTGTGAACTTGGGAAGCTAAGGGAACCAAAAATTTCAAGAGGAGGTGAAGTATTACTCTTGCAAGCCCTTTTGTTGAGGTATAAGGTCTGACCCATGGCTTTGGTTCTTTTATTTTTGTTTAAGTTGTTATATAACTCATGTTTTGGTTAGATTAGTAGCTATACAAGTTGTTGTGATGATTTTGGGGTGATGTATGTAAGCTAGGGTTTGACTGATTTCCTTCTTATACTTGTTTTAGGAGTGGTATATGATGTATATAGGCTTGTGTTAGAGGTTGTGGTAGTGATTGAATCAAGAAAATGTAGAGATTGCCCTTGAAATCCCAAAATTTCAGATTTCTGGAATTGTATGCTTCAGTTCTGTCCGGTTTTAGTGCCCTATGTTAGAGGCCGAATTAGGCTTGTCACAAAACATAAAAGTTGTAGAGAATGATATTTTATAGATTCTTGCAAAATTTCAACCCAATCGGAGCAACGTACCCTATGAAAAGACTGAAATACCCCTGATGCCCTGTTTCCATCCGAACATGCTAATCAGCTTTTGTAATTGGTTGTTTTGACCAGGAATACTACTTATTTGGTTGTCAATGTATTTTTAAGACTTATAGCCTTGTATCTTAGATTTCAAATGGCTTTGGAATCACTTGAATTGGAGTTGTATGTGCTGAGATATGATTGAATGAATCCGGACTGCTAGTTGAACTGTGAACTGGAAAATCTGGGCTTATTTTAGTAAATTTGACCTAGATACATTGCAAACTGGACTGAGTGGCCTTCTTCAACATTGTAACCCTTTCTCTTAGCTTTGAAACGGTGTACATTTCACTTCAATCCGACTAGTGTAGCTTCAATTGTGTTAGTTCCGCTAAGCAACAGCAAATCTGCCTTTTGTTTTCGAACCTAAACGTCATTTCCGCACATGTCCTAGCTTGATTTGGTAATCATATGACATTGAGCCTATTGAGTGGCTATTTATATTGTGTGTAATGTTGGGATTGATTGAGGAAAATAATGAAGCCATAAATGGCTGGGAAATAGGTAAATACAAAGGGCGTGCTGCCCAAATTTTCGCTCGAGGGCTAAGTTTCTACTTGAACTTGTATATTTTCGTTTGGCAAATACTATGACCGTTTTTCCATCTTAAAACATGATCCTTCTTCAATTGGAAACTCCAAATATTTACTTACTCTTACCCAAATAAAAAGGAGTGGTTTGGGGTTTTCTTGGGTATTTTGTCCTCCATTTTACATGAATTTCATTAAGACATTTAGTCTATAATATCTACTTGAATATGAGATGATTTTGAACCACATAAACAATCCCGAAAACAATATTTCTTAGTCTATATAGTTGGATTCCGACATGTCTTTGGTTCAAGTGTTTTCCATTGGAAATTTTATACCCTTTTTTGTTTGGTTTTGCGTTTAGTTTATGAAACCCTAGCTATGTCCGTCCACCGGTCCAAATGCCCTCGTTTCACTTTAAAGTCATTTCTATACGTTTTATTCATCAATTGTTGGGTTGCTTCGATTTCACGTAATTGTTTGTGCTAGATAGACTGTAATATTCTTTCTCATTTACTCTTAGGTTTTCTCGGTGATTGAGGTAATATCCGGAAGGATATTTGCATGTTGTTTTGCGTAAATAGGTGAGTGTTCCTTGTTTGTTATATTCTCCTTGACTTCATGACTTGTTGTTCTTGTTTGCTAATGTGTTAAGTGTTTCCAATGATTTCCAAAATGAGTTTTCTAGGCGAGCATGTACTTTACCGCGCTCGACCTAAATGAAACGTGAAATTTTCAATGATTTAATGATTGCTACATTAGTTGCGCATGATGTAAGCCTTTTGGCTGAATTGGGCCCTGCCCTTCGTTACCGATCGACTCGAGCCAGAAGTGGACTCGGTCGGGCGATATGGTGACCCTGGGTGAATTTGGTATACTCGAGTATTACCTTGTAGTCTGGTGGAGCCTGGCCAATTTCCAGGAGGGGGTGAACGAAACGAAAGAACGAACGAGGGTTTTATTTACCAAAAATGCATTTTATTTAAATGACCGGAGGAATAAGGGGAATGACAGGAGAACGAACGAACGAACGAATATATGGCTCCCTGTGAGCCCGTATCCTTTTAATGAATGTGTTTATTGTGACGACCCCACTTCTCCCAAGGGCGAACCCAAGGGTATCGGCGGGCCGCCTGCCTAGCTCGCGCCAGGACTCAAAACTTAAAGCAATAAAACTAGATAAATCGAAAGAGCACTATATACAATATATACAATCTCAAAAGTTATATTTACATCTTCAAAAGTCTCGAGTCCAACCACTCTAATACACTATAACCCCAACCAGCAGAAGATAGGCCCTAAGAAGGGTCCTTATACAAACCACCAAAACAAAAACAAACATCCTAACTGTTCAACTATTACAAGCCAATCTAACTATACTAGTATACGAGCCAAAAGTCCCCGCGTCGGCCCCTGCTAAGGAAAACAAAAGGAAAGGGGTAAGCTATATGCTTAGTAAGTAAACAGGGGCGAAAGCATAAATTTCACGTAACAACAGTTACACAGTAAGAGTAAAGCAAAAGCAGAAAAGTAACATCACATAATAAGGATACAGGTGGCTCCAAAGCCAATTCATATGCCATGCGTGATCTCCTGCCGACACTCCGTCGACCACACTCAATGGTCCGTAGAACTTCACTTGTACACCCACCGACACCTTATCACCCTCACTGGCCAGTCACCTCACAAACTTGCCCGGGCGAACGAAATCACAAACTTGAGCTTGAGTCACAAGCTCGGGTCACAAACTTGGTCACCTTCTCGGTGAACCGGATTCACAAAATTGGTTCATAACATGAACCTACAAACTTGGTGACCTCAGACTAAGTTGGACTGACTTCGACCAAGCCCTAACCGGCTCGAATAGTCCAAACAGGTCTTAGATCGGGCCCACGAACTCACAAACTTTGTAAACTTCATAAACTTTACTCGAAAGTCGCCCCGAGCCACAAGCTCAAGGGTTTTGGTTCCAAAAGGTTCATATACATATGCCAAGTACAATTATACATTCAAATTAGGGTTTAGGTCGAGTGATGAAATGGTGAAACTCTTGCTCTCTCTTTCTCTCTCTCTTGTCTTGGCCAAACCAGAAGAAAATGAGGAAGAATGAAGCTAAATGGAAGATAAAAAGGCAAGACAATTGGTTTGGTCAAAGAGCAATAGGTGTGTGACACTTGTCACCACCAAAGCCTTCCAAATTTCTCTTTCTTTTCCTTGCATTTTGGGCCACATATTTTGGTCACATGGTTGAGGATGAGGGGGGGATATTTTGTAAAAATATCAAGGGTATGTGGTAGTAAGAAAGTGGTGGTCAAGTGGTGGGTTCAATCGGTAGTGATCGATACCTGTCGGTTCGCACCGTTTTTTCTTAAATCACGCCTAAGTACACCCTCGCCTAAGTACCCTTTTCACCTATCTCAAACACATAGCAAAAAAAACACACCAAACTGGCCTGAATACTTACTCAGAAACTGAAATAGCAAAAGTACAAAGTCGGATCGAAATGAACAGCTAGTAGTGGGCCCCACCAGTTCCGCCCAGCTCACCACCGTCTGAAATAGAAGATTGTGTCACATAATATCGCAGACGGCTACTATCGTGCCTAAAACAAACAAAACGGCAAAAACGACACGCGCGCACGTAAACATGACGGACGGAAACGGAAACGGCCGTTAGCGGAAACGGCAGATTTGACACTCGTTTCTAGTTTACTCATAAGTTGAGCTACGAATATCGGATTAAGGCGTATGAGATGCCATATCGAAGATTAAAGGATGAACAACAACTATTATGAAGACATCCAGAACTGAAACTGGAGGCTTCAGTCCCAAATGAACCAAACACAATCACTTACGAAATCTGGCCAATGCACAAATGGTCAGTTTTGAGTGCAAACTGTTTTCTATGCTACACATGGTCAAAAGAGCTGAAAATTGGCAGTTAGATGGTTCATTCCAAATGGAACAACTTTCATGAAGGTCGGCAATCCAAATCTGGAACGGAAATTGGTCATCAGGACCAAAACAGATCTGACCAGAAAATGGTCATTTTCACGGGTAGGCCTTGTTTGCTCGGCTATATCTCAGGTTTTATAAATCCGAATCATGAAATTCCAAGGGCGTTAGAAAGCTCTGATATAGGGCTATAAGTTTGGTGTTTTGGTCGCAAGCCCAAACAGCTTGTAACCCAGTCAAATGTGAAGCCAAAGTTCCAGTCGTAAACTGTCCGGATATAAGAACAGTCCTGACATGAATTCTTATTTCGATCATAACTAGAGCTACGGGACTCGGATTTTGACGCACTTTATAGCGTTTCGAAGCTGTGACCAAGATCTACATTTATTATGACAGAGTCGACACCCAGATAGTACTCTATCAAAATCGAAAAAGTCACGGTCAGAAACTTTCCAAAGACGTAACAGAATTTGACGGTCAAAACAGGTCTGAGTATTTCATTTATAACTCAGGATATACTAATCCGTTTAACCTGAAATTTTGCAGGAATATCCAGGACTTAAGGGGATACAACAATGTAGAAGGCCACTCAGTCCAAATCCTAGCACAACTAGGTCAAATATGCAAAATACGAAACCAGAATTACCAAAACAGGTTTGCAAATCACATAATGCTGTAATGAGTCCAACTCAGTCTATACAAGTCCAAATGCATTGATTCCAAAGGCATATGGTAGGTAAAACATTCCTCTATATTTCATCAGAAGACACCAACATCCAAATCCAAAGTAATTCCAGTCAAAATAGCCAAATACAAACGCAGTTCTGCCATCCTGATCAACCCAGAATAGCCACAGTAAAATCGACATATCTCACTCTAAACTAATCCAAATGACCTGAAATTTTACAGGAACCTCAAACACATCAATACCTACAACTTTCATGTTTTAAGAAAAATCCAATTCGGCCTATAACCCTATGATCCAAAACCGGACAGAATAAGGGGTGATAAAACCCTAACTTTCCACAATTCAATCCAAACCCAAAATTGGTTGCAATTATCACTAATTCACACCTACTAGAGTCATTCCCCCTCATCATCAACCATCATAGATGACCACAACATCACATTCATATTAAACCAGAAAATTCCTCAAAAATATAAAAACTTCACCAAATCACTTCAAATCAAGAAATAAATCACAAATATCATCACTTTAGCCACTACTAAGCATAACTTAAGCATCATTAGGTGAAGGAGTATGTTCCATCATCACTTACCTAGTATACAAGAGAAGAGGAGTTGTAGACCACCTTAGCTCTTCCAAAAACTTCACCAAACTCACCACTAACACCAAATGGAAAGGTTGTATGGAGTAGAAACTAGTTTAGGCAATTGGTTTGGATGATTTGAGCTAGTTGAAAGCTTGAAGTTTGAAGAAGTTTTCTTCCTTCTTGGCAAGAGAGAGGGCCGGCTATGGAGGAGGTAAGAAATGGTAATTTTTGTGCAATTTTTAAGATATTTAACCATTTTGGTCAAAAGTCAAAAACATGAATAGTAAATCATAAAGTATAACCAATAAGAGAGTGACACTTGTCACCTCTTAAATGCATTTCTTATCTTTCTTTTTCCTCTCACATCAATCAAATTTCACTCTCTACTTATCTCTTAACACCCGATAAATTTCACACAGTATCCGAAACTTAACCTTATTGGCCGAATGTTTCCGAACTTTTCGCACTAGTGGGTCCCACGTCCGATATACGTTCTTATTTTCTCAAAATCTAACCGATACTAGAAAAATCATCTAAAAACTATATTTACTCATAAAAATTATCTGGGGAATTTTTCTAATAAAGAAAATGTGGAAAAAGGTGGGCGATAAATAAAACTCCACTTAAGCTTTCTAATATAGTAACGCTAGAGGTTTGCTAATCATTCAAACTTACTAAACCTTTGTAATTAAAACAAATCCTATATTTACCTATGTCAAGGCACACACTAGAATACCGAATATAAATTATAGCTTGAACCTTATAATCATAATACGTAAACTAGGATTTTCAAGCTCAACCGAATTAGGGTTTCCTTTCTAGCCATAAAACCCTGATTTGTTTCTATACCGACTATCAAATAACCCTAATATCGACTTACGAACGGACTGGGGCCTCACATTTATCGCTTTATTTTGTATTTGTATCTTGAATTATTGGTTATATGTAATGAATGCATTGAACTTCTTGTTGCCTATGTGTTCGGAACCTCACTGAGCTTTTAGCTCATTCCTTTAGTTTTGTTTTCCTTAACAGGGGAAAGCGAGCAAGGACGAGAGCTGTGTATCGACTAGCCTAGTCTAGTTTCTTTTGGGATGGTTCTCGCCCTAGTGCTCGGCACGGGCTGGATGTATGGTGAATTGAGAACCTTTGTATATTCGATGTTTGTACTCCCTTTTGAGATAGCAATGTATATAAGTTTTGCTTTAAGTTTTGGATCATTGTTATGTTTAGTCTTGTGGGTTTATTCTGGTTTCGATTGAGGATTGACGTGGACGACTGAGTCCCAGCGAGAGCTGGGCAGGCGGTCCGCCGAACCTTTTGGTACGCCTTAGGGGGAGGTGGGGCTGTCACAAAAACCATCACTACCACCTCATATACAAGCTTGTATACATCATATACCATCCATACAACAAGTATGAGAAGGAAATCATTCAAACCCTAACACAAATGCATCACCCCAATCATCCAAAATCTTTTGATTTAAGCATCACAATCACAAATACAAGTTACTAAACAACTCCAACATGATTAAGGGAAAAAGAAAATAGTGGTCAGCCATTTTACCTCAAAACTAGAGCTTGCTAGTGTTCTCCTTCATTTCCCCTTGAAATTTTTAGTTCCCTAAGCTTCCCAAGCTTCCAATTTACAAGTTAATCGGTTTAGAATCTTGTTTTTTCACTCAAATGGTGCAAATCAAGATGAAGTGGAGTTGTTTTTCTCTTGCTCTTTCTCTCTCTCTTATTGACGGCTAGGAGGAAGAAAATGAGGGCAATTTGTGTGTTTTTTGATGATAAATATGGAGGAAAATTGGTTGGTCAATACTTAAGGGATGGTTGCCATTTGTCGCAACCAAAATCCATCTCAAATTTTTTTCTTTTCCTTGCATTTTTTGGTCAAATATTTCAGCTAAGAGGGCTGAGGATGAGGGAGATATTTTTCACCAATATCAATGATATTTTATAGTGAGGAAGTGGTAGTCAAGTGGTGTGGTCAATCGGTAGTGAGCGATACCCGTCGGTTCGTGTCGATTTTCCTTAAATCGCATATACTAGGGTTTTAACTTATAATTCACTAACTTATTATTATCACCTCTAATCACACACTTAACATCATCTAAAACTCACTCTTAATCACCAAATTTGATCCACACTTCGTACCGGATAGTCGCACTACGGATAGGCGTAAAACCCTAATTCGCGCTAACTTGAAAATGAAAAGGAAAAACCCTTACTTCTATATTCATTTGTACTTATTGTGGGGTGATTGGGTAGTAAGGCTATTATAAAGTAATAATTTCCAAGTAAAAGGAATTTTAAGAAAATGTGTGGGATTTTACAATTCCATTAAAAGTAGGGTTTCGATTAAAACATGGGAGACTTAAGAAAACCGATTAGTCACAAGTAACTAGGGTTTTTTTTTTCTTATTTTTTTTTTTAGAATTTAGGGTTTCTAGTCTTTAAACAAAACAAATTTAAGGTTTTAAATCAAAATTATAAAACAACAATCTCCTAACTTTCGGTGTATCACGGAATCAGCCTTAGGTTAAAACATGAAAGTTGTAGGAAATGATGTTTTATAGTTGCCTGAAAAATTTCAGCTCAATCCGAGCATTGTAGCACATGAAAAGACAAAAATACCCTTGACTGCAATAGGTAGAGCTCTGTGGACAGTTTTGACATTTCATCATTCTGGTCTCATTTTTTCACCCTGATCCGTGCAAAATTAGTATTTGGCCAAAACACAAAAGTTGCAGTGCTATGTTTTATCTTTCCAACGCACATAAACACGCCTCAATCGGACTTTTGTAGCTTGAGTTATTGTCATTTGAACACAGTGCTGTTAACCAGCCTGATGGTGAAATTCTGGTTTTGTAATTTGTAAATTTGACCTAGAGACACTATGAGCTGGGTTGCGTTGTCTTCATCAAAGTTGTAGCCCTTTGGCTTAGCTTCGAAACGGTGTAAATTTTACCCTAATCTGATAAGTGTAGTTTCGGTTGTGACTGATACCCTAAGAGACGTCGAACCTGTCTTTTTGTTCTATGTCTTAAACCTTATTTCCAGTCACTTTTCTAGCTTAGTCTGTAATTGTATGACATTGAGCCTATTGAATGGCTATTGTAATGAGATTATCTGTGTGTGACTTTGGGACTGATTGAGAAAAATAATGAAGTCATAAATGACTGAAAATAGGTAAACACAAAGGGCGTACCGCCCAAATTTTCACTTAAGGGCTAGGTAGATATAGTTGCGACTTGAGTAAGGATTTGAGGTCAAGTTGGACTTGGATCGCCTATGGTATTCAATTTTTCTTTAGTCAGGGTATATAAGCTAAAATTTTGCCAGAACTCATACCCTTGACAAGTGAAAGTAGCGACCCTTTCAAAATACGATTTTTCCCCGTATTTGATACCAAGTGTAATTTCTAAAGTCGAAACCACTTCTTAATCATAACTAAACGAGCGTGTGAGGCCCCGAAAAATTTCTTATTTTTATCAAATATTATTGGTTTATTTAAATATTTATTCACCTATTTTCTCCAAATAATTCATTTCAACCTTTTAGACCCAATTATATGAAACTATGGCTTACATGTATTTTTAAAATGATTTGTTACAAAAATTTATTTTTGGAAAGCTCGTTTAGTGAGAATATGACAGCATCATAGTACGGGGGTACGCCAACAAAGGCTCAGGCGATCGAGGGGCTGAGGATCGCGTGCAAGCTCCAAGCGGATCCATTACTAGGGCTCACGCAAAAGGACTTCGTGAGCAACTCAATGTACTTGTTCAGGCCATACACAAGTCCTTTGAGGGATTCATACTCCCTAGTGAAGGTGATCGAGGTTCGGTATTGAGCATTGGAGCTATACACGAATTTTAGGGTTTTGCCAAACCCTAGTTTCCATTTTAGTAGTTCGTTTA